>NW_015387850.1:63129-105001 GCF_001527695.2 Protobothrops mucrosquamatus
ATTTTGAGTATCCTTCTATTTCTAAAAATAATGGCAGTGTCCATTTATTACTACTTTTGGTTTCCTTCCTTCCTTCCTTCCTTCCTTCCTTCCTTCCTTCCTTCCTTCCTTCCTTCCTTCCTTCCTTCCTTCCGGAAAAAAGTTCAGCAGATTAAAAATCAATATACCATTATAGTACTATTAGTTGAATGGTACTATGTAATTGTCTTCAAAAGCTCACTTTTGTAATGTTTATTCGGCAGGAATCCATTAAGTTTCGATTCACAACTAACCAATTTGCTCAAAATCTTATTAAATAAATTTAGATGACTGGAATTCAATATATGCTTACCTAAGAGTGAGTTTCTTTGAGCTGATTATGAATTATTTTTGCATAACATATCTTAATAAGAATGCAGGATACCAATCTTGAGTTGAACATGTGAGACTGACTGAATAAATCAGCATAATATAAAACTTAAGATTAATGAAGTCATGGTTATACTAGACATTTATTGCATTTGTTTTGCAAAACTGTATTTCCTGGTGAAATAGGTGTATAATACAAGATCTAAGATCTAACACAAGGTTCATGTGTTTTAGAGATTTATAGAAAAGGTAAAAACTCATGTGCAGTTTGTTAGGGTATTTTATGTACATGTGTCAACTGAAGTCTCCAGGGAAGATTTCATTCTTTACTTTGAGTAGCAAAAATAAACATTCTGCTATCATCTGCTTATACTTTAATTATTTGTAGCTGTTATAAATCTTCAGAAACAGCGATATTTTGTGTTCACAAAGCATCATAATGACAGCATATTTTTTTTTAAAGCCTTTGTATGAGAGTTTGCATGTGTCTGAAGATAATGTGCTGAAGTCCTTTGAACTCTAGGCTGCCACTTCCTGTGTCCATCAGTTCAGTTACTCCCTGCCCTTCCTGGTTGATGAAAAGAGAGGATAGTTGGGAGCTGGGTCCCAACAGTATCCTTTGGAGAGGTAACATTACTGCTCTCTCGGAAAGAGGCGTTCATGTGCCCTCCCCTCAAAGAACCCTATCACTTGATTGGATATACTAGACAGTTATTGATGTGTCTTCAACTTCCTGTTTTTAAATGGTTGAAGTGCAGCTGCAATGGAAGATATGGATTATCTGGTCAGATTTCAGGCCCAGGTTTAGCACAGAGACATCACTGAATACATATATAAATCATATCTGATAAGACAAAGTTAGGGATAGTGTAATTTTCCTGCTTATTGTTTATCCTTTTTAGCTCCCAGCATCATACTACCACAATTTACCTTGTTGATTTACTTCCAAAAATAAAGTTTGAGTTGCAGTCAATTGCCATTCTTCAAAGACTGCTTAAGAAGCCTATATGGGGGGCCTTAACATATTCTTTTGATTAGATGCTGATATTGGAAACGATGCTAAATCATCTTCCTCTTGAAAAATTAATGCCATCCAGGTACCTGGCATTTGTTCACAGAGGTAGCCAAGGAAGGTTGGCCAACTTTAAGTATTGGATGTGTGAGTTATTTGCATACATGCTTTTTTTCTGAAATAAAATATATTTATTGAGAAAGTGGCTGTAAACAATAAGTAGAGGCAAGGGAGAATGCAATAGCTCAGCGGTTAAAGTCGTTGAACTTGTTCAAAGTTACAGCATTGCACTAGTGCACTGTATTGAGTGTACTGAGTAATTCCTTGGATGCCTTTATGCCAATTCACTTCAGTAATGAAATGATCTCGATCAGGGGTGTCAAACTCGCAATGTCACGTGATGTGTCGCGACATATCTCGACTTTTTTCCCATTGCCGGCAATGGGGTAGGTGCAGTTTCGCCATGATGCATCTGGCACGCGGCCCGGCAGTTTGACACCCCTGGTCTAGATTATAATTCAATCTGCATTTTTAGTAAATCTATTTTAAATTCCATTTTTTATAAATTTGGACTTAGTTTACACTTCTGTTGTTTTCTAAATTACACATTTTAGAATAAAAATTAATATAGTTGACAAAAAATAAATTGATATTTTTGTTGCGTTAAAAAACGTTTGAGGCAGAAATGGGATAGAGAGGATGTGACATAAGAGATGATAAGAAACAAAAGATACATAAAATTTATACGGATTAGAAGCAAATTGATCTAGCCATCCCCATTTCATTATTTTAGCATTCTGTCTGCAGAATACTAATGGGATCCTGTTTTGGTAGTATCCAGAATACAGTTGCTGGTAAATGTATGACTTCTCTTTCTCTAATGACTTTGATGGTCTATTCTATTTCCTTATTTAACTTGCTGCTAATGCGTTTAGAAAAGATATATTTTTCAACGAGGAAGTAAAAGCGGAAGATATGTCTGGACTAAGTGGCAACATTTTTAGGATACTTAAACAGCTTTTAGCTTAAGGTTGCTGGAATTCAGTTTTGTTAAATCAAATTTGAATGATTTTATGATGAAAGTATTTTCTATAAAAGTATTTTCTGTAACCATTCACTCACCATGACTCCACACAATTTTAGGAGTTCAAAAGCACTCATTAAATAATGCACAATTTTTGACTGGCACAATTTACAATTTGGGGATAGCTCTTGTTGTCTATATAATTAAATATATAAAACGTATAAAAAAACTTCAGATGGAATTTACCAGTCATTTAACAGTAGCTTTCAAATGAATATACTATTATCCCTATTCTTTTGGGTTTTATCTTATCTCTTTTGGTCAGCAAGTGACAACAGTCAAAGGGGTGTCAGCTCCCAGCTAAAGGTTTGTCAGTGTCCTCAGGGTCACCTAAGTAGTGCAGGTGTGTGTAGAGCCTTCTTGGCTGCAGGATGTCTTCTGCCCTGTGTCCTTTCCCTGTTGAAAACAGGCGCAGGCTGTTGGGGATGAGTCTGTCTTGTCTGCATCTCAAACTGAAACGCAAATGATTCCTGTAGTCTGCAATGTTTTCTGGAAATCCGTTCATACTCATTCCATTCCCCACCATCCAGTTAGAGCTGAAGAAGCTTCTTGGATAAGAAGCGAAACATCTTCAAAGAAAAACAAGAAACTCCAGTTGCCTCCCGAAAAAGCACCTTTGGGACAGCCATGACCTGGATGACTGAGTGTCTCCATAGACATTTAGCTATGCATTTGGGATGAACACCCTTCAAATGGTGCGGGAGTATGAATGGATTTTCAGAAAACATTGCAGACTACAGGTGAGTGAGGATTGGTCTAATAGGCCATACGAGAATCTATATCAAATAGTAGTGCTGCCTGAATACAATAAACAATCCTGCCTAACTCCTCTCACTGAAGCAATTGCATTATTTAAGTGACCTTGTGGGATAAATTGGATCTTTAAGTGGGAGTTTTCATGAAGCTTATATAACAACCGTAATAGCCATCTGTTATAGAATTGATAAGTTTATCCTATAGTCAAGTGCTTGATGATGTACAAAGAAAAAACTAAGATCAATAAAAGCAGCACATACAGTGACTTGTGCTTTGCGGTATTCTTAGCCATGTACTTTTCTGCTAGATACTATAAGATAAAAGCATGATCAAAGGAAAATGATCCGTTTCCAGATTGTTTCTCTTTGAGGATTTATATTGTTTCTACCTACTCTAACAATTTTGTATTTAAATGTTTGCTATACAATTTGCCGATAGTAAACTAATTGGTTAGTAATTAGTCGGTAAGCCCCTTTTCCATTTCTTATTGGTGGGAACTATTTCTATATTTCAGTCTTTGGGGACCATTGTAGAGTGATCAGTAGAAAAGAACAGAGGGCTAAGACCAGGATCTATTATTCTAAGGTATTTTGATTATTTTTGCTGTTAAATTTATTTATTTATAACCCCCCCCCCTTTTTTTTTTTACAAATAACTCAAGGCTGTGAACATCCAATACATCTTCCTTTCCTCCTATTTTTCCCACAACAACAACCCTGTGAATTTGTTGGGCTGAGAGAGAGCAACTTGCTCAGTTACCCTCAGTTGACTTTACATTTGACTTGATTTCAAAAAAGTGTTCCTTTGTTAAATTAGGGTTCCTTTCCTCAATTTTATCCAGAATCAAAAATAACCATTATATCCATAGTAACTGGATATACAGTAATATTTCAAATATAAAAAGTATCAGAAAATGGGAAACATGAAGTTTTGACTTTGAATTACAGTTTTCTTTCGCCATTAGTCACTGGAGAATGCTACTGAGCATATGATCTCTTGTGTAAAAAAAATCATATATAAATCAAGTCTGATTGTCCTTTTGTAAAATTAAATTCTTCAGCTATACCACCATTTCATAATCAGTATATTGCGTTATATTTTTCAGAATCTAAACAGCCAAGCATTTGTTTTCTTCTTAGGGTGTATTGTACTCTCAGGGAACTTGTAGGAAAAGACTAAGCCCAGTTTCCATTGCATGCTATATTTAATTTTGTGCCAATTTTGTGACTTTCAGATATGAAACCTTTAACCACAGTCATGAATTGTTCAGGACAGGAAAAGGTTTTCTTTTGATCGACAGTTATGTTTACAGTAGTCCAAGATAATCTTTGCAGTGGCTCTACAAAGTAAGTTAATATTATTGTACCCTAACGTAAGTTGGGCAAGTACATAGAAAATTGCTGTAGTGCCTTTGACTATTTTGTGAATCTAATAAGATTTGAAATAATAAATCTCTTGCTCATAGCTTAGTGCCTTTACCATTTAGATTGTATAATTTTTCAGGTGTTTTTTTCTTGCACTATTACTTAAAGGGCTAAGAAACCTCCAGATGTTTAGACTGTTTGTAATCCTTGATTATTAGATATTCTTCTAATGCTTACGGAAGTCATTTCTAATCTAGAATTCCCTTCTCTATTCGCTTTTTATTGAAACTATTTGAATAATATTTTCATTAATGTTATAAAATCTAAGCAGTACATGGAATACACATTGGGCATTGTTCTCAGTCAATCCAAAAATGTGAAAACCAGTATCATATCTTGGAAAACCTTAAATGAGTAGTATAACTATTTTCAAAAGTTTAAAAATGTATGATTTTTAAACCATTATTTCCTATTATATTTTAAAACCTAAATATACAATTTAGTCCTGCTGCCAATTGGTAAACAACTGAGCCTCAATTTAGGAAAGACAAATCTTTCATTAATCAGAAGACTACTTATTTTCTCCTAAGGTCAACTAGAGACCACCTGTTCTTGGTACTTTTTGCAAATCATTGGGCAGTAAGGTACCATTGTTTGTTTGGAATCTTTATCTAGTATATGATGTGACCTTATATAATGCACTAGCTGAAATAACTGTTCAAACCACAGTGGTTCATGCTTTAATTATGTCTTTATTATGCAGCAAGTAAATCAAATATACATTTTTATTGACATATCATTTGATGCTTGAAAATGGTAATTGAATTAAAGCTTGATGAACACTCATCTGTAGTGAACATTAAACTTTTAACATTAAACTTTTTGTTGAATACTATATTTCAAAATTTTATAAATCTAGTTTAAATTATCCCATGTTACTATCCCATAACTGTGATTTTCTGTATTTAATATAATTCAATGAAGGGTTATGCAAGCAGAGCAAGTTTTTGAAATAGCAATGCGAAACTGGGAAAATATGTTGCTTTAATGCATTGCAAAATACTGCATTAAACATAAAATTTTACATTATCAACTAATTCTGGTAATAAATTAATTGTTTGCTTCAAGTAGTTCAGGGAGTTTTTTCACAATGATCACTCCTTCAGACCTCAAAATATTTCAATTTTCTTCTTGTTGACTTCCTTGTCAGTATTTACTTTTTGTGCCCTGCTATTCAGTGGGAAATGTATACACATAATTTATACCTGTCACAACATGAATGAATGACATGTTAAAATAGTATACTAGTATATATATTATCTGTCCTTTAGTTATTGGTTTCTTAGTTTGCTTTTACCAAAACAGTACTGGGAGGAAGCTGGATTGAGAGATAAGTAATTAGCCTAACCCAGGGGTGTCAAACTCGTAACATCACATGACGTGTGGTGATGTATCGCAACTTTGTTTCCATTGCCGGCAACGGGAGCACAGTTTTGTCATGACGCATCCGACCTGCGGCCGACAGTTTGACATCCCTGGCCTAAACTAACACAATAAATTACTGTAGAACTAAAAGGAAAAGGGGGATATAACACGCCCTAAAATATACTAATTACACACTTACGTGCAGAAACACTTTTAAATATTACAGCAAGATATCTTGGAGATGGCTAAATGAGTGAATGAAGATTAAATAAAGCTGCAATTGAAAACATATTGTTTTAAAGAAAATTAAAGACTGAAATGTTTGGAAGAGAAAGGAAGAAAGGAAGATAAATGGAGGGGAAGGTTTAATGAAGGATAATCAAGTGAGAATAGACCAAATACAACAAAGGACCAGGATGAAGGAAAGAAAAATCATAAGGTGTATAAGGTAGAATGCTATCATATATAAGAGAAGAGAGTATAACAATTACAGCAAAAAGGAACTAGAGAATCTGAAGAGTTTTGCAACCACTAATGGTCTGATAGCAAGTATCACTCTGATTTTAGGATAGTTCTGTTGATCGTATGTCATTGCAATGCATTTACATAGGAAAATGGCAAAATATTTTAAACTTTATTCCCACTTTTTGACCTGTAGTATATCCAGTGTTTTTAGATATGATAGCAAATACAAAGGCACTGTGGCTCAGTGTCTTGAAGATGCTGGAGGTGGTCTCTGCTCCAGCAGTTTGAGTCCTAGCCCCGTGTGGTGGAATGAGCTCCCATAACTTTGTTCAGCTTCTGCCCATTTAGCAGTTCAAAAGCATGCTACATGCAAGTAGATAAACAGGTGCCACTTTGGTAGGAAATGGTGGCTTGTGAGAATGATGTTTTAACCATCTCTTGGATTGTCGCCAGAGATGGTACTCAAGATGCAAAATGTTGTTGATTTCTAATCCATAAAACTGCATTAATCCATTTGTTTCATTTTTTCTTTGTTAACAAAAGCTTTTTATATAATAATTCCTGAGAATATTATTTAGGTATGCTCTATCAAATGTAAAAAAGTTAGTAGTAGTAGTAATAATGGATGCTTTAAATAGTCTACTCTAAAATACTTTTTTTTTCCTAAAAGAAATTTAAGGCCGATGACATCTCTTATACATTTATACAGTTAATATTCTACAGCAGTTTCAAGTTGACAGAAAGCATTAGTTTTTGGTCTAAAATGTTCTTGAGAGCTGCTGCTAAGATCAAAGAAAGCTTGAGATGACAGAAAAGCAATATAGAAATCATAAAAGAGCAATGGTATTTTTATCATCTGTTGTCTTACAAAATGTCAGAGCTGAGAGAAATTTGGTGGGACTTTTGAAAGAAAATTTCTGAAACACTCTGTTAAAAGAATAGTAATTGGTAGTAAACATAAACTCTAGGTGAAACAACCTGAATTTTCATCTGTATTATATTTTACAGGTAGTCCTCAATTTACAACCATTCATTTAGTAACTGATCAAAGTTATAATGGCACTGAGAAAAGTGGTGACTGGCCTTCTTAAGACCACTTAAGACCTCTTCAGGCACTTAAGACTGCCCCAGCTCCCTATGATCATATGATCAAAATTTGGGCACTTGGCAGCCAGCATGTATATATGATGCTTTCAATATCCCGAAGTCAGGTGATCACCATTTGTGACCTTCACAGCTGGCTTCTGACAAGCAAAGTCAACAGGAAAATTAGATTCACTTAACAATCCCATGATTCACTTAACAAGTGCAGTGATTCTCTTAACAGCCATGGCAAAAAGTTGTAAAATTGGGTGTGACTCACTTAACAACTGCCTTGCTTAGTAATGGAAATTCTTGCCCCAATTGTGATCATAATTGAAAGACTACCTACATATCTTTTTTTAAAGCTTCTGGAAATAAAAGAATAAGCTAAAACAAGTAGGCAGTTTTAAGACCCGGAAGCTTTATTCTGATTTCAGAGAATTCAGAGAAAGCCGGGTACACAAAAACTATGTTTAGAATTTAAGAATTCTAAGTTGTGGTATTTGTTTTAAATACCAGAACTGAACAAATCCTCCCCCACAAAAATCAACTTCTGGCTATCCTAAGCTTTGTTTATGTCTGCATTATAATTTAGGCCTTCCTTGTGTGGGAAACATTTTGTTATTGCTACTGTAAAACAGTTGGAAATCGGAAACATACAGCAGAACAGCCAGAGATTTCTATGTTTTAATCCAGAATTATTTTGTGCCATCACTGAATGTAAAATATGTCATGAAGGAGAATTAGATTCTCTAAGGCAGGGGTGTAAAACTGGCGGTCTGTGGGCCAGATGTGTCACGCGTAGGCCACACCTACCCCGGCTCTGCAAAGGCAAAAAAACATTGCAATGTGTCACGATATTTCACGTGACACGATCGAGTTTGACACCCATGCTCTAAGTTGTCTTAATTTAAATAACATCAGATAAAGAAATAAGAAATAAAATCACTAAATGAAAACTTATCAACATTTTTCCATTTACCAGGATTATTTTTTTAAGAAAATGTGTACACTATTAATTTAATCTATTTAAACTTAAACTTTTCTTATGTTTGTATAGTTACTTGATGAATTAATGGCAAATATTTAATTGTCTAAGTTGTATTTAATTCTAAAAGATTAAAATCTATGCAGATTTGTAGACTTTAATACATAATCAATGCCAAATAGTATTTGCCACCTAATATATTTACAGAACTGGAAGCAAAACATCTTCTAAATAACGATCAGACAGAAAGAAACGTGAATTAGAATTGAATTATAGGCCTACTCATTTATTTTTTATAGGCCTTCAGATTTTTTTTCTTTCAAGTCTATGAACTTTTTCTCAAGCTCATGATTTATATTATTCTCTCTACCAGAAGACAACTAATTGATAGTTTTAAATCTGGATTTGGGGCTGACTTAGATTCTTGAAGTGTTTGCAATTGTGAATCCTTACATACATGGTTTTTCTAATAACAGTTCTCAAACTGTTTCGTTTGACCTCTTAAAGAAAAAAAGGGTTGATGTGACAGCACATTTTCAGGGTTATCTGCTCAGTCTACAACTGTTCCAATCATATTTCAATTTTCAATAAAATATATTTTTACAAGATGGGGTGGAGGAAGATCTTTTCTTAGGTGGTCCTGCACCTAATTTGCCAGGTTCAAGTAAAATCTTTACTCAAATAGGTTTGATTTTTGTTTTGATTTTATCACCCTAAAATGTGTTTCATTACTTTTATAAAAATAAATTCTTCATAAAGGTACAGATGAAGTTTTAACTAAATTCACCTCCTGATTTTTCTTCAGTAAGAGGGTAAGAAAGTCCACGCTTACTCCAGTTTCTATAAAATAGCTTTGTTAAGTATGTTCTTGAAATTTGTGCAGAAATGCAGCTGTGCCAGAATATGAGTGCATCATGATGGATATGGAAGTGAGATTGGTATGATAGGGCATAGGTGAGAACCAGTATGAACAGAAAAGGGGAAATATATTTCTGTGATGATGAACAGATGAATATACCCATTGCATGAGCTATTCCAAGGGTAGGGAAACCAGCAATTTACTATTGGCTTCTACTTCTGGCCCCAAAGCCTTGATCCTGGGTCCAGCATTATGGTTCACTGGTGATTAACCTTAAACTGATGATGGTAAATGCCATGTCCATTTGTAAGTAAGACCATGTTCATTTACGATCTGGTAAATGAATAAACTGAGATTAACCCCTGATAAGAGAGATTTCTATTTGCCAATAAAACCTCTTGTCCTTGGAAAACAGTGACTCTGGAATTAGGTCTAAATGGGATGGTGTTCCTTCAAGAATAAAGGTCTGCATCTTGACCATTCCCCCTGGATATATGGCTCCTATTGAGTAGCAGATGAATGGTGTGACCATTGGACTTGATAGAGAACCTTTTCTCAGCTTCAGCTGATGAGTCAGTTGTGGAACAGGAGGCCTTGATGATTAATAGCAGCTTATGCTCTTGACCCCACACAACTGAACTACTGCACTGTACTTCACAATAGGCTGCCTTTAAAAAATACTGGATTTGGTGCCCATTTCCTGACAGATAACAATCACAGTAGTTTTGTAACAACTGTGTTGTAGGCCCTGCATTGTCTGCTAGTAGGTTTTTGGACTCTATGTAGTTTGGTTCCTAGATATCTATGGGATTAACAAGTAGAATTGACCTATCCATTGTGAGTGCTTCCTGACATGAATTATTAATTGTTCTCAGTTTTTGAGAGGTTGTTGTGTCTTCAGCCATATAGGAATTCTTATTATGTGATGTGAGAAGATATTATATATGATTATAATGGTTTTTCATTGGCCAAAGACAAAGATGTAGATACAGGAACTTACAGTATATTTCTGTAGTATATTCTACAGTTGGGAATAACATTTCCTATGAGTTAGTTTCAGTAATATCTTCATGGACATATGGGAAGATTCGATAGGCTAAATTATATGTGGAATATTATTGTGGCTTTCTATAGAAAGGAATATCAGGGTGGATGTGTGCTCATATATGTACATTATCGAGCTTTGTAACATATTCTCTATGTATAATCATATGACGTTGCATATGATTCAGTGGAATATAACTCCTGTATAAGGAATAAAACAAGGTAAGCAGAACTAGGGCAATGCTTAGGTTTTGGATTATGAAATCTGGATTCAAGCCATAAATCTTGCTGGTTATGTTTGGCTACTTGATATTTATAAGTCTAAATTGTGTGATGAGGTTACTATGAGAAGCAAGCAGTATTTTCCTGTTTATATCTCTTAACCTATAACAGTGATGGTGCACCTTTTAGAGACCGAGTGCCCAAACTGCAACCCAAAACCTACTTATGCATTGTCGGGTGCCAGGTGGGTGTGGCCCATTGGCTGGGCGTGGCCCATTGGCTGGGCGTGGCCCATTGGCTGGGCATGGCTGCAGTGATAACGGCAGACTGGGTGGGACTAAAAAGTTCAATCAATCAATTTCGACTTTGCAAGATTTTTTTTCCCGCGAGAAGTTGAAATTGGCTGATTGATTGAACCTTTTTTTTTTGTTGCACATGGCGGCGGAGGCCTAAAGCGAAAAGGTTTTATAAAATCCAGCTGAAGGCCTAGGACTGGGGCGACGGCACGCGTGCCCACAGAGAGGGCTCTGAGTGCCGCCTCTGGCACCCGTGCCATAGGTTCGCCACCACTGACCTATAAGCAAGGATGTATAGAATTGTCAGAGAAGATACTCTGTATTAAGGAAAATTTTAATGACCTTTTAAAAAGCTTTGATTTCATTTGTTGATGCAATCAGCTATTTCTTCATTTCCTTGTTTTATTTTAATTGTACTTGATAGATTTATGTTACAGTCCACAAAAACAAAAGATAAGCTTATATTTTTTTAAAAGAAAATCTTCAAAAGTAATGTATTCAACTAAATTTGGTATAATCTGTGCCATAATTGTTTCCTGTTCTTTGTGCTTTAAGCTGCAATTATGACTCAACTGAAAACTCTAAAAAAAAATGAAGATGAATGGTTGTAAATAGTATACCATATTTTTAAACAGTTGATTTAGTTCACATTAATTAGGATTTGGGGTGTTGGAATTATTTATTCAAAATTTATACTGTTGGAATTATTTATTCAAAATTTATGTGTTACAGATAAGTATAAAGTATAAACTTATTGTAGCAATGATTCTGAATGGTATTTTTATGGTCTTTTTGGATATAGAGATGGAATGTATTTTTAGCCTCAACTCTTTTTTTTCTGGACTTGGTGTACAGTCTCAAGAGTAGTGTGGGATGTTTAGGAAAATTGCTCATTGTGGTTACAATAGTGGGAAAATTATATATACATTTTCAAGCACACAGAATGTATTTTTATTCATCTGTGTTATTTGTGTATACTTTATATATAGCTACTGCATTATGTAGATAGCTTTTTTAAAAAAACAGTATATTTGATAATATAGTAGATGATTTAGCTAGTTCTTTAATACTTGAATATGAAGGATAAAATCAGTTTTGGTTCATTCTCTCAAGGTTACTTAGTAAAAATGAGTCAGAGTTCCAATTAAACTAACTTTCTAAGACATCCAGTTGCCTTCCTTTAAAAGTCCAGATAAGAAATATATTTATACTTTGAAAGTGAAACAGATTTTTTTTAAATGTAGAAATATAGTTAAAAACTATTCAAGCAAATAAGTTTAATAATGGAAATGAGAATGTTGCAATTTTCTCCCAAAAGTAGGTAAGACAAACACTTGGAATACTGCATCCAGTTCTGGTCACCGCAATATAAAAAAGATGATGAGACTCTGGAAAGAGTGCAGAGAAGAGCAACAAAAATGATTAGGGGGCTGGAGTCTAAAACATATGAAGAACGGTTACAGAAATTGGATATGTCTGGTCCTAGTGAAAAGAACGACTAGGAGTGACGTGATAACACTGTTCCAATATTTGAGGGGCTCTTACAAAGACAAGGGGGTCAAACTATTTTCCAAAGCACCAAAAGACAAGAAAAGAAACAATAGTTAGAAACTAACCAAGGAGAGAAGCAACCTAGAACTATGGAGAGATTTCCTAATGGTGAAAGCAACCAACCAATGGAATAGCTTTGTCTGAAATGGTATAGGATCTCCTGCTTGAGCAGGGGTTTGGACTAGAAGACCTCTGAGGTCTATTTCTATGAGCTTGAACAATAACAATGAACAACTAATTTAATAATTATATTTCCTTTTACCATCAGCAAATCTGTTCTGATTTACAGAGATGCTTTCTCTTTTTTCTATATATGTACGTGAAAAATTTGAATATATTTTAATTGATTTTTTTAGGATAAATATGACATTTGAACTATAACCAGTACTTGCAAGTTTTATTAAGAAGATTTTATTTTTCTGGCAAATTATGGGTCAGATAATCACATTCTAATTTGGACCAACGAAAGACTTATCATCAACGCTACATTTCAAAGAAAAATTGTCACCTGTTGGATGGATCAACATATCTTTTGACTAAACTAACATAAGTAAGAAGAGTAAAAACAATTTCTTTGCAATGAGGTTTGATATGTACACTATTGAAGATAAAATATATTGGAAATTTTCCCAATTCTTTTATAATCTATTTTAAAATAATATAACAAATAAAACACACATACACACACAGAAATAAGAAATTCAGGTTTTATTTTCCAAATTATGAGTGGTTAGCTCACAAATCCAAAATATTATAATATAATTGATATCAGTTTTCTAATAAAAATTCACACATCTTGGTTGAATTTTATACTAAAATTTGCTTGATTAAAATGATAGAGAAAAGAAACTTCCCTCTTTATTAAGATCTTGGTCATTGATGTTGTCATCTTGGTCATTGCACCTCAAATCTAGTTTGACCGCAGCATTATTGTGTTGTGAAATTTTGAACACTTTATACTGATACTTCTATATAATGCATGCTATGCAATTAAAATGCTGCTTTCCCAATTTACAAAGGGACAAGGCAAAATTATTAATTCTTCAATTATTTTGGAAAAAGGGGAATACTCCGTTAATTTCCCTTTGACTCGGTATTTCCATATGTTGAAAAGAATGGAGGGAATTTAATATATTTCTTTCTTTGTATATCAGGTTGTCTGTAACATATTCATCAACTTGAATTGTTCCCAAAGGCTTCCCAGGAAGAGATGGTGGACTATTCAGAGAAACTGTTGTTAGGACACCTGAAAGTAGAATACTTGTTTAAAAAAGGAATCTTTAGTTTTCGTCTTGTAAATTATAGTTTTGTTCTTTGGTTCTTTCATGCTGCTTTGCTTTTCCTTATCTTCCTCTCCAAACAGGATAGAAAAAATGAGACCTTTGTTTAATGTAGAAATCAGTCCAGAGACCTTCCAGTTCCCTACCTCCCACTTCAGCATAGAAAAAGAATTCCCTGTAAATACAATAATCTTTTGAGGAGCTTTCCATTTTTGGAAATGAGTGCACAGCCACACCCCATGGTAGAAAAACAAGGCTTTATTTGTAAGCATCAAGTAGATGACTGCTGTGAAATACTTCTCTCCAAAATGATTGGTCTGTGAGAATTGCAAGAAAAGCTTTGCTTATTCTGTGAAATATTATCTAATTCCTTATTTATCAGAAATAACTTAAAGACATTTAATCTGCCAGGACAGTGTAAAGATATAGCTTGAATTTCAGAAAGCTTATCATGATTTCTTGCATTAATCAACTCTCTTCTTGATATTTTCCTGTTCCTTTCACAATTTCTAACACGCACACACACACACACACACACACACACACGCACACACACACACACATACACAATTCATTCTTTAACTGATTATCAGAAGCTATTTCTTGGATCCATAGTTTTCAAATGATGTTTCTTCAGAGGAAAAATATGATAATGAATATGAAATAAACTGAGGGATCCTTGGTGCTCTCTGAGCTTGCTTGTTTTCTTGCAGACGTTTCATTACCTTAACTAGGTAACATCATCAGTGCCAGTAAGGAGTGCCGTGTACTGTCAGTTTATATTCTGATGCCTTGCTTGTCTAGGTGGGTGGAGAGGACTTAGGGATTCTTTGTTTGGGCTGTTTACTAATGGCTCTTTGGCAGTTTCTTGATTGGGGTATTGTTTATTTGATTGTCTGAAGGTGACCAACAATCTTGGACCTTCAAGTAAGCAATATCCCAATCAAGAAATTGCCAAAGAACCATTAGTAAACAGCTCAACCAAAAAATCCCTAAGATTGCCCCCACCCACCCAGACAGGCAAGACACCAGAATATAAACAGACAGCAAACAGCACTCCTTACTGGCACTGATGATGTTACCTAGTAGGTTAATGAAAGCAAGCTCAGAGAACACCAAGCACCCCTCATTTCAACCCTGAACTACAAATATTCTCCTTCATTGAAATAAACTTAGTCAGTTTCATTTCTCATCCAGTGCTGTTATATTATTTTTACTACCGTACTATTATTAGCAAAATCCTACTCAGTTTTAGGCAATATTCTAGTATAATTCCATGAACAAATGTTTGCAATTTAGACTGTCACTATTAATATCTTGTTGCTCTTCCAAGACATTCCTATAATAATCTGTTGATCCTATCCATCCATTTATTCATTGTCTCCCCATTCTTTTATCTTCCCTTGCATAATCAGGGCTTTTACATCATGCCTATAATAACTTTGAGTTCTCATTAAATGCCATTCTGGGGTTAGCTTCTCTGTATTTATGTGGTGATGCTTCTAAATGAGCAACAAAACCTCTTGATGGGAATAGTCAAATTTGAATTGCGGTACAGCTTAATTAACAGCAGACTCTGCTGGCAGATACCTTATTAACTACATTTCTGAGTGGTGCCATGAGATCCTGCATATCATATGACTTCTAGCAATTAAATGCAATGCTGCTATTTACTACAATGGTTGCCCAAGCTACAATTTACATTCCACTGCCTTTTGTCAAGCTGTTTTAACATCCGAATGCAACAATAAGAACCATTAAAAGGATCTCTAAGCCCAGTCTTTCAAACACTTGCATTCTGTTGAAGATAGTGCTTTTGTTATAAAAGCAAATTGCCCTCAAACCAAGTCCATTTGCCAAGATTCAATTTTCAGACATTTCTACCTGGATGAGTGAGAACCTTCATTTACATTTAGCACAACTGTGCTTTCACTTAGCAGCCCTTTCATCAACCAAGTTGCCGGTTCCAATTGTGGTTGTTAAATGAGGACTAGATGTAATATGCCCGAAGTAATGTGGCTTTGTTTCCCCAAATTGTGACAAGTCTCCTAGATAAAGTGGCAGGTCTGTTATAAATATTCAGCCCCACAGAATCAGAATGCCTTATTTTGCTATTAGTGAGATTTCTTACCCACTTGCCTAGAGACAGTGTTGTTGTTCATGTTGCGCATGGTATAGTATCTTTCCAAAGAAGAGATGCACAAGCGGGGATCACTTTTTAAAGACAACAGCATATCTTGTGACGCTTTCTCTTACATTGTGAATTCTGCCATAAAAACTAAAGTGCTCAGCAATCATGGTAGACTGGGGTTTGCAGTGCAGTGACAGGGGCCACTGCAAGTCTCTGTTATGAGGGACTTTACAGGAACAGTGAGATTTTAATGTTAATATATTGCACATTCTGGTGTAATTTACAGAAGAAATGGCCTGCGGTAGCCAACAAGACAAAGCATAATTCTGTTGCTTTTTCAGTTACTCATTTATATTGTATTAGGTATCAGATCTTATATCATTCTGTCTATTTTGAACCTGCTGTTCTGTTTCTTTCCATACGTGGCTCTATTTTTTCCATTGTATGATCTTAAGCAAATATATATTTACATAGCAGTTTAGTTATTTATACATTTTCTTGCATCTCCTTCTTTAGGTTTAGGTCTTTTCCAATCTCTAAGCCCAGCTTTATCCCAAACTTGTCATACAAATGTTAGCAATTGAACTGTCTCCTGTAACTTTAAACCAGCTAGGCATATTTTATCTCACCAGGTGCTTTCTTATTTCACACCTAATCTATTGCATGCCATATTTAACTTAATAATGGAATAAATTCCCGACTATATTCTCTTTTTGCAAATATAAATTGTAAATATGGTTTCCTTTGTATATTCTTTTGTAATTATTACATTTCTTTTGTGATTACTCTTCTTTGGGTACCTTTTCCTTCATTTCTATGATTGTCTAAATAAGAATTCTTATTTTCCATTCTTGTTATTTGCTTTCTTTGCTAACATCTAGATTGAGATGCCTGTCCTAGTCCTTTGTAGCTTGATATTGTAAATATGCATGCAGTCATTATTTGTTCTTGTGGCTGAAGATCTTTATTTTCTATCTTTCTTTTTCTATCTTGATAGTTTATTTTCAAAGTCACTTGGGTCTTTTCCTCTTTGAAAGATTGGGAATATTTTTTTAGCCTGTTTTTCATCATGTCTCTTATCTCATTCTATAGTGCTCAAGTTCTCTTTCACTTACGTTAAGCATACTGAATCTGTTCCTTACATAGATTTTAAATTAAGACACTATGTCCTCCAGGTCATAATGTGTGCTTATTCTCTTTGTTTTCCAAGTTACTATAAATTTGACACCAAGAATTTCACATACTGTGCCTGAAGTGATTAGTTAACTGGATTGTATTTCTCCTGTTTCCTATTTTATAGCCACACCGTTTCTGATGTTGTACATCTGATCATGTTGATGGGTAGAGTTTGCATTTACATAGTTTGAGGCAGTACTTCTTCTGAAATTTCTATTGCCATGTTCTCAATTTCTCCCACTTTTGCATTCCATTCATGCACCACTAGTACAAAATCCTTTACTATTGTTGCATTTAGCATATCTTGTAATCTGCAACAGAATTTTTCCAAATTCTGCATACTTGGGCAGTTTGTAAAATTATCCACATGCCTTTAACTATTATTGAAAATATGCACAGGAATTTTCCTCAAATAGCAATGCCTTATATTGTTTGAATACTCCCCCAGTTTCAAATAGACTTTCACAGCAATACTGAAGATAAAGAGAAAGGATTGGAAAATGGACTATTTTAATCTATACAAGTCTCATATTATTTAACTTAGTTTGGAAAGCAAATAGCATTAATCAGATAAGTGTATTAACATTAACTGACATAATTTATTCTGATCAGACCATTTTTCATTAAACAGTTTATTATTCACATTTGAATGTAACTATGAAAAATGTTTGTTTAGTTCAGGGATCCCCAACCTTTATGGGTTGGTGGCCTGGGGTGGGAGGTGGGAGTGAAGGCGCCTTTATGCATGTGAGCACGCTCATGCACGAATGGGCCTGTGATTGCGCACACGATGCAAACGGGGCCACGAATGCCCACGTGATGCTTGGGTGACGCTAGCGCCTGCACAATGCGATGCTAGCACAAGTGGGGTGCACCACTCATGGTGATGCTGGCGCCCACCCCATGCTTATGGCATTGCTAGTGCTCATGCGATGCTACGATGCTAGCATGAGTAGGGGGGGTGCGAGCTCGCACACGCACATGCACTGGCCAGCCACTCATGTGGCCCAGTGGCCAACAGTCCACAGCCGGTAGTGGGTTGTGGACCACAGATTGGTGACTCCTGGTTTAGTTAACATCTTTTATGTAATATTATTATACTGAATTGATAGTAATTCCTGAGGGTAAAATATTAATACACTGGGAACATTTAGTACTTTGGAAGAACTACTTGTGTCTACTGTATTACTTAAGCACCCTCTGTATAGCAATGTGTAGCAATAATAGTACAGACTCAAATTGACATGTCAGACATAAAGAAATGGATTTGCATTCCTTGTGTAAGACAGTTGTGGAAGTGTTGCAATAACCATATATTTGAAATCTTGAGAAGGACATCAGTTGCGATAAATTAGGAATGTTATGTTCTTGGCATTACTGAGAAGAAAGAAAAATAGAGGTTCTCCTGAATAGATAATGCTGATATTGGAACAAAGGCTGTTAATGAAGCTGTTAAATCTCCATAAATTATTCTGTCCCTCTTCACAAACCATCTAAGCTACTAATCACCACTTCATCTTGAGGTGGTCAGTTCATCATCAAATGTTGAATAAAGTAATACTTATATACATTAATTGAGCTGATTCACATTCAAGTAGAAAAATGTGAGATATATTGTTGTTAGTTTACTGAATCAAGAAAGTACATTGCTAGAATAAAGAGATGTTAGTGCAGCATCAGTTAAGCCATCTTTCATATATATTACTAGGGTAACTAAAAATACAAACATACACACAGAGTGAGTGAGTGAGTGAGTGTGTGTGTGTGTGTGTGTGTGTGAGAGAGAGAGAGAGAGAGATTTTAATGTCTAATCAGTTAGTAGACTATAGTTGACAATCTTTTTTATTAAATATTTGTTCATAGAACAGACACATACAACAATATTTCTCTTTCTAGTCCCAAGTTTTTGGTACAGTTCTAATATTAGAAGGCTCAAGATTCAGAAGGATCTTGATAGACTTGGCCTTATCTAACAAAATGAAATTTAATTATGAGAAAAGTAAACGTCTACGTTTATGCAAGAAAAACCAAATGCACAGATAGAATAGGTAGTACCTGGCTCAATAGTAGTAACTGGAGAAGGATCTTGGAGTCCTATTGGACAATCACTTAAATATGAGTCAGCAGTGTGATGCAGCTACCAAAAAAGCCAATGCAGATCTAGGCTGCATTAACAGAGGGATAGAATCAAGATCACACACTTTATAATGCCTTGAGAATATTGCATCCAATTTTGGTTGCCCAGATATAAAAAAGATGTTGAGACTCTAGAAAGAGTGCAGAGAGAGCAACAAAGATGATCAGGGGACTGGAAGCTAAAACATATGAAGAATGGTTGCAGGAATCAGGTATGTCTAGTTTAATGAAAAGAAGGACTAGGGTGATATGATAGCAATGTTCCAATATCTAAGGGGCTGCCACAAAGAAGTGGAGATCAACCTATTTTACAAAGCCCAGAAGGAAGCAATGGATGGAAACTAATCAAGAAGAGAAGCAATCTAGATCTAAGGATAAATTTCTTGACAGAACAATTAATCAGTGGAACGACTTGCCTCCAGAAGTTGTGGGTGCTCCAACACTGAAGGTTTTTAAGAAGAGATTGGACAACTATTTGTTTGAAATGGTGTAGGGTTTCCTGTTTGAGCGGGGAGTTGGACTAGAAGATTTCCCTTCCAGTTCTGCTATTCTATTAATTCTGTTTTTCTAAAGGTTACATTGGGACTTTAGTGGTATAGATATTTCAATAAAGCTTCTGCTGGTAAAATCCCTGACATTTTGCTCTTTCCCATATTATGATTATATTTTTCATGTGGTTACCTGCGTAACCACCCTTTTGCCTTTTTCTTTAACTGTTGTCACTTATACTGAAAGTTCATGGGCTCTTCCTTTGCTGTTTATGTTTAGAAAGTTATTGCTACTTCCCACCACAGCATGGAATGGTTGGGGAATAGCCTATTACTTTATTTTCCAATAAGGTTCTCAGTTTAATTTAAGCTCGAGATGTGATTGAATGGAATGTGAGGAGACAATTTCTTAACTAAAACATATATTAATTTATGTTACAGGTAGAGATGAATGGAGCTGATCAATTGCAATTAATACTCAGTTTATTGCAGTTGGAAGAGTTTTGATTACATTTCCAGGAGCACAATTGTAAACCCCTGCCTTGGTATGTATAAACAGTTATACTTAACTGGATAATTAAGTATTTATGATACACCAAATTAAAACCAATTAACTGAACCAAAACATTCAAGAAGGGAGGAAATTTATTTTATTTGAATTTGGAATGGTGTATGATATGGTCCTATCTACTTTTCAAAAGTCAGCCCCCTAGAATAGTAGTCCAAAATCTTGTCTACAAAAAGGTCACAATGTTCTCTCTTGGACAACATTAAGTAACATATGAAAAAGAATGTCACACACAGGCCAAAAAAACTGCTTAGTGCTTACTAAAATCATTAAAACATAATTTACTATCTTTTCTTTAAGCATAGAATAGAAACTTATTTAATATATTGTATTTCTTAGGACTTAATTTTCTCCTGGTTCATTCCAGGATTTTTTTCCCTTTCAGCATTAGGCTTCTCACCTGAATTTTGGAAATGCATAGAAATTGTAATTCCACACAAAAAAAAAACATTGATTTTTTTCCCTCCCCACCATATTAAGTAAGGCAGTCGGTACTGCCTAATGACATTCATCATCAAGGTACAGATGGAAATAACTTGGCAGACTTCGAGCTTCTATTGGAATTGAAAGATCTTTTTCATCAGTGAAAAAAATCAACCTTTTAAACCCTTTTTCATGGATATATTCTTTCTCTATTTAAATTTTGTCCAAAATTTCATACATCAATTGGATCCATATCCAAACAAGCATCCAACTGTTGACGTTATTTATTATCACTGTAGTGTTTGCACATTGGGGGGGGGATCATTCTTAATTGTTTTTAGACAGTGCAGTATCACCCAGTGAATTTTATTACATTTTTTCCTCCATTTTATTCCCACTTGAAAATACAAATATGTCTACTTTTGAAAAGATGTGAATGAGATGGATTTGGAAGCCTTATTCTGTGTTCTATAATGTTATTATAAGAGTACATTTTGTTGGATGAATGGGATTTAATATCCTATAAAGCTTTTTTTATTCCAGCAATGGCATTTCAAGCAATTGTTTCACTAATAGCCCTAAAATAAAATTCCAAGTCTTGTTTCAATCATTTTTCTTCATAGCATGAAGCATAGCAGTCTTCTCATATTTCTGGGATAGGAAAAGAGTAAGAAACATTAAGCAAAAGAAATCACAAGCATAAGTCAAGGGTAACATATATATAAATATATATATAAATCTAGTAACTAACACAATTTGCTGTACTTTTCTATCTATGTTTTCTATCTTTGCATACTCTCCTTGCTTCCACAGCTTCTCTTCTATGATTCCTGTGTTGCTATTTGTTTGTTTCCTCACCACTTTATTTTTGAGCATTCAAAATCATTTCTATCTACTTCTTTTGCACTGATTGTTCAAATCTATTTTCAGTCTCAATCAGCTCTTACTGATTTTTAGTTTCTTTTAGTTTCATGATGCACACTTCCTAAGTAATTGATTCCCACTATATTCAACTTACTTCTGTGTTTTTATTGATAAACCCACACCATAAAGTGGGCAGATTCTTCTACGTACCTATTTTTTATTCTTTTGGCAACACTTACTCCATGTAAGAGACCACATACAGCCTATTATCTTAACATTGCATTTGCCACCCCTTAAAATCTCCAATTCCATCTTTAGCTTTCCTAACAAATAAAGAAGGCACAGTCTTTAGATCTGGGTGGTATTGATGGATTATAGAATTCTGTACTTTAGTACAAATGCTGTTAACCTAAGAGCATATTCAGAAATGCAATATATAAACATTTATTAATAATAAGGTCACATTGATAAAATTAATGGTGACAGCTTGTAGATATTGTTCCAAAGATTTAATCTGATTCACTGAAATGTGTAAATATAATGCCTCCTCTCAGTTTACCATGTCCTAGGCCAGGCACTGAAGTAGGGTTTTGAACCTACTTATATAGAGATGAAGATGCTCATCTCTCACTCAGAAGGTTGAGAATTCAATCCTAGGCAGCAGCAGATGTTTATCAGGGGCAAAGAGAAAATATCTGCTGTGAACTCGGCATAGGCATTAGGAAGGGCATCTGGCCAGTAAACACTCAGTTCCATTCAGTCGCCCCAACTCCACCTCAAATAAAGGGATTAAAGGGTCATAAAAAGAAAAAATATATAGAGACCATGAGCTTGCCAGGTTTCCTGAATAAGAATAAATTGTGTTTAGAAATATATTCTATAAATGCAACTTCTTTGGGCCTAGGTCTCCACTCTGTAATATTTCAAGAGAGCAATGTCAGGGATTTGCCTCAGACTGAGAGAGAATAAGTATTCTTGGGAGCAATGGGGGGAGGGGTATCTGACATTTTTACTGTAGGGTTGGGAGGATTTCTTTTGGAGATATCATCCACTCTAGCAATGTTGAGAATATATTTACTGGAGATCAGATTGAATACAAAAGCACAATGGCTTCTATCACCACAGGGTAAATCTTGATTATTTGCAAGCTCATTACTTAGCAGGGTAACTCTCAGTGTTCAAAAAGAACTGGTAGTACAGGTTAGGAATGTAGCATGATAAACTCTATGAAGTGAAACTGAGTAACCAGGATTGACCAGCGCCTGTTATAGGCAAATCAAATTCCTTCATATTTGTACATTTATGTACCTGAAACCCTGAACTCTGAAGTGAAGGAGAGGTATGGGGTTATTGAATTGGTAGCTGGTTTCTAGTAGGTTTTTAAAAAGGTATTCTGCTGTGAGGTAGCTGGCCTGGAGAATAAGGTTCCTTCTGGATTTTTATCATCTCTTAAGCTGTGTATTTCCAGTTTATGTCTGGGAAGACCAAACAGTTCTCAGGTGATCCTCTTTTGGAATTAATAGGGCCTTCTCTATTTTGAAAGGGTGCTCAGCACTTTTTCATTGAGTAAAAGAATCAGTGATTTGTATCTGATTTGTCTTATGTTGCTGGTCAGCTGCATGTAGTCTGATAGAATGACTGTTTTCCTACATTCTTGGTGTTGGTTATTATATTTCCTTCTCTTACATACTGGAGAACTTAATTCATGGACTTGATGTGATGATGACGTATTGTTTAATATCTCAGCATTTTGTTGTGCCTCAGTTATTAATTGTAACTGACCAACTCCAGTAATTTAATGTCTTTGATGAATTACGCCGAGCTGGTGAGATTAGTTGTAAAATAAAACAAATCTGATAATGTAAATAGGTATAAATAAACAACCTGGATGAGCTCTTTGTAACTGCTGCTGTCTCACCACTATTTTGGGGCCTCCTCCTTCTCCAAGCAAAGTATATTTTAAGACTGAAGATGCATTTGGTAATCAATCATATGTTAATATGTCAAATTTCATAACTTATATCTGTCGTCTTTTATATTGAAATGTATAAAAGTATTCTCAAAGCCAATTATAAATCTTATTTACATGCAATTCTTTCTGTTATTTTTGCCAAATTTTCTGTGTGCCTTTTTGCGTAGTCATAAACACAGTTGGTTTAAATATTTTGTCAGAACTTTAACTGAGTTTTTAAACAAATTCTTCTGAAACTAGTTTTACAAACTATCTTTCAGTTGTTAAGAATGCATCACAAGCGTTTAAAAGGCATATAGAGATTTTACCTAAGCATTTAACTGCTCTTGACATGAAAACTCCATGGCTCCTTTGATACTAGTATCAAAATCTTGCATTAACTTTTATCTATTGAATCTATTGAAAATTCATTGCCTACTAAATTAGATGACACTTTGAGTAATGTCTGGTAGATTATTCTGGATATTTACTTCTGAATATTCACATTGTCTTTGTGTTTGTTTTTTAGGTCATGTAACACAACATCCTGAAGCTTTGTTACAAAGATGGAGCTCTCTAAAATATCAGTCATCTTTCAATATACATTTTAAAGAACTTTTTTCAAACTTAAAAAATACTGTTCTTTCTCACATAACTGACTGTGTTAAATTTTGATGATGAACTCATTTTCATTTTTGAGTCTTTTCCTTCGGTACAGTGAAATCCCATTCTCACCGTGTTCTTTGGGAAAAACTTAAATTAGTCTATGGTATTTTTTAAAAAAATCTTACCAACTTGCTCTCATCATTGATGCAAATTATTCATGTCAAAGTTCCAGGTGGCATGCCTTGATTTTCAAGAACTGTGAAGTATTTTCTTTAGCCTCAGTTTTTTTTTTAAAAAAACCCAACAACTATTGCATAAGGATTTTTTTAACTGTTTGTAGAAGATGAATTTTGTCTACTTGAATTTCCTCCCTGACTACTGTAGATGGATCCTTACTTCAATGCTTTAATGGTACTAATATGAGGCATTGCATTCATTGTTGCATAACATTATTGTCAAATGACTTGCATAAACAGTGTTTCAAGTGCCGAGGCCCAAGTCACAATATCCAAAAGTGTCCTCTATGTAGAGGAGAAAATCAAGTTTTGTTTGTGGATAGCAAGCAGATGAACTTACTTGCAGTTTTGGAAGTGAGGACTGATCATAATGATAGCTGGGCTGGGCTGTTTTGTTTGAAGAAAGGGAAGATATGCAGCTTACTTTTTGGATTATTAATAATGATGTTAGTGACTGCATCTTATATTCTGACCGGAACTAAAAATGGTCTTTTGCTTATGCAACCAACACTCCATTATGGAGTTTTTACCAGCAATTCGAACTTAATGGACAATGGCAATTTCTGTGATAAGAAAGAACATTACCAAAAATCTAAAATGAATATTTCGTATGCAAAGGATTATTCCAGCATTAAAGTAATTATTGACACTATATCTTCACACATTGAGTTCATAACAAGGTATCCTCCTGACTTGGAAGACCTTAAGAAACAAGAGAGGCATGTAGGTATAAAAGAAGTCAATTTTGTGTTGTATAAATGTTTGTTGTATTGGAATAGCAATAGCAATAGCATTTATATACCATTTCATGGTGCTCTGCAGCCCTCTCTAAGCGATTTACAGAGTCAGCATATGGCCCCCCACTATCGGGGCTCCCATTTCACTGATCACAGAAAGATGGACGGCTGAGTCAACCTTCAGCCGGTCAGGATCAAATTGCCGGCAGTCAGCAGATTTAGCCTGCAATTTTGTATTCTAACCACTGCACCACCACGGCTCTTAAGGAATATTTTCTTATTGGAACAGGTGATGCTATTTTAAACAAATATGCTACTATTTATCTGAGTAGAGATCATACAGTTATATTTAATTTTATTTTATTGTATCAGACATTGAAGTACATCTTTATGTTCCTCATATATTTCCCACTAGATAATGCAAGTAAGAGGAATGCTGTGGAAAAGTACTTTCATTGCTTTTTTGGATTGGCAAGTCAACTAGAGGCAGGCTAAAACATTTATATTGCAGCCTTGAAAAAAATCCCTTGTTTTATTTTCTGCATCTCTGGGAAATATGGAAGGCTATAAATTACTATAAATTACTTCTAGTTGGAGAGCTAACACATAGGCATGAGTACTTCTTTGTGATATGCATAACCAGGGCTTTTTTTCTCGGAGAAAAGGTGGCGGAACTCAAACCTGGCCACGCCCTCATCAAACCCTAGGACCACCCCTTTAGAGAACAGGAATGCAAGTAAAATTTGGGAGGGGCTATTTCCGGTGTGGGAGGGGCTATTTCCGGTGCGGCCGGCCCGGAAAAAGGTGCCGGAACGCGGTTCCGCCGCGTTCCGGCTGAAAAAAAGCCCTGTGCATAACTGGCAAGACAATCTGCTATATGGCAGGGGAAAGAAGTAACAAATGTATGATTACATAGTCCAATAAAAGAACTGATAATAATATCCATTAATGAAAGACAATTATTTTTAATTCTTCCAATTATGCATAAAAGTCATTGTGGTGTAAATCCCAAGTATAAACATCTATTACCACACTTTTACTTATAATTTAATAGGCACAAAGGAGATAAAGAAATGACTGCTACTTATATAGAAATATAGTCAATATATAAATGCAGACCTCCTTATTTAGTGAAGTATCAAGAGGAAGTTTTCGATGCTAGGAAATGTGGATAGTGGTTGGATGCACCGAGTATGTGGAAGCTGGTTAGAGTTGCAGTTGTGAAACTCGACCTTCATGAAGGAAAGGAATTCTGGAAATTGAAGTACACATTTGTGTAACTCCGGTCTGGGAAGACTTGTATGACTCAGTTAAAATGGCTAACATGCAAAATTAATATCTTTTGTCTCTGGATATTCCTTCTGCCAAGACTTTTTAACTTACACAGATGAACAAAATTCAGTCTGTCATGGGTATTAATAATTACATGTAGTCTTCAATTTATGACCACAATTGAGCCCAAAAGTTATGTTGCTAAGAGAAATTTGTTAAGTGAGTTTTGCCCTTGTTTATGACTTTTCTTGCTACGTTTGTTAAGTGAATTATTGTTAAGTTAGTAGCATGGTTGTTAAGTGAATCTATTGACTTTACTTGTCACAAAGTTGTAAAAGGTGATCACATGACCCCAGGACACTGCAACCGTCATAAATGTGAATCAGTTGTCAAGCATCCAAATGTAAATCACATGGATTTACATTTGGATGCTGCAATGGTCATAAGTCGCCTTTTTCAATGCCGTTGTAACTTTGAATGGTCACTAAGTCAACTATTATAAGTTGAAGACTACCTGCATCAAAGCTTTCTAGCTTGCATAGTGAACAAAATTCAATCTGTCATAAGTATTAATAATTATAAATCTAGTTTTTATATGGAATAGTGTACAGTTGCTTGATTCATGCTAGATAATTATATTAATCCTTCCTGATTTTAAAAGATTGCTGAAATATCCATCACTCTGTGTCCCCTTGATTCTGTGTTTCTGTAGCAGAGGACAGCTAAACATCAAACTAGTAGAATATGCAAACAACTGAACTATCATAACAAGAAATATTGCCGTAGTACTTTAACAAAGCTTGTATTGTTTCTATTGCAGATGTTCTCAGTAATTCCTAACAAATTTCTTCCAAACAGCAAGAATCCTTGCTGGTATGAAGAATACAAAGGAAACAATACTAGAAACCCTTACGCCACAAACTCCTATGCTTTGTATTCCAAACGTTTTCGTACAATATTTGACTATCTTCGAAAGGTATTTTGGAATCATTTATATCATTATGATGACAAATATTACCGGCTGCGCTGTCTTCCTCATTTTTATATCATTGGCCAACCAAAATGCGGAACAACAGATCTTTATGACAGGCTCAGACTACATCCTGAAGTGAAATTTTCAGCAATTAAGGAACCTCACTGGTGGACCAGAAAACGTTTTGGTGAGTAAACATGATAATCAGTAATTTGTATTAATTTAAATGATTGCTTAACAATCCTTAGGAAGCAGTATTCAGTAATTTTGAAGTTTCTCAGCATCCGGGAAGTAATAAATGATTCAGGAAAACAATCAAGTGATCTGACTTTATGTCCTGAATCTGTTTCCAAGTTGCCCTAAAATCCTATCATTTGGCATTTTTAGGGCTAAGTGTATGGCACCAACAATATCATTGCCTTGAATTATTTACCCAGTGTAAAATGTGTTGATGTAAGCAACAGTCTTAGTTTATTAAAGCTTAGAATTATTTGTAGCTACAAAAGTTGTATACAGAGTAGTTTGATAAAACATTTTAAAATACCATTTAAAACAGAACTGTCAGCTGCAAATTGCTAGAATCTATCTAAAAGAGGTTGAAACGAATAGCACTTAATGCTTATTTGGTGGCCATTATTTCAGACATTTATTCCTCTTTAGAGTAGGGTTGATAACAAAATTTGGTTCTTGTTCTTTCAGACAATATGCTTTCACTAATGTGTATTGAATATGCATTGTGCTCCAGAATTTTAATTACACTTACACCTTACAGTTCTCTAAGCAGCTCATATACTAACATAGGAGCTCATATACTAACTGACACTAACATATACTGAGATTCTCTTTTATTTTATACATGTAACAATGCTGCGGGGTAGATTAAGCTGCAGGATAATGACTGCTCCAAGTTCACCAAATAAGCTTCATGGCTGAGTAGGGATTTTATCTCAGATCTTGTCAATTGTCTTCCAGCACAAGTGAATAAACAGCTCCTTTAGCTTTCTAGCTATTGAAATAAATGAGTTGGCAGTAGCACTGAACAGTGAGATGGCCAAGTTTGCTAATGACCCAATTATTCAAAGTAGTAAAAACGTAAATGGGAATAATGCTTCTCTGAGGGTATCTTTCCAAATAGGGGAAAACAGGCAATGCAGTGGCAAATGTGGTTCAGCGCAAGTAAGGCAGAATGCATCCTAAATTTGCATAACCACTACTCTAGCACAAGATAAGCCTTGGAAATATTGTGTGCAGTTTCAATCAGCATATTTCAACAAAGGGATATCACAAAAGGGCAATCGAAATAATTATGGCATTTTATCCCTAAAAATAAAGTCTTTTAAATTTTAAAAAGAGGAGTGACATAGAAGTAGATAAAAATGTTGCATGTTGGTATTGAGAAAGTAATTTTTTCTTCTAATTGTAGTAAGATTTCTGAAGGTAAGAACCTGCAAATTTAGAAAATAACTATTTTGCCTGAAGGAGGTAATGCAGTTATTATGTCTTAACTGGGAAAAGGACATTTGAGAAGCCAATAGATCATTTCTTTTACTCTTTTGTTGATGCTCTATAACAGGGGTGTCAAACTGCCGGCCTGTGGGCCGGTTGCATCATAAACAGGCTGTGCCCACCCCAGCTCTGGCAATGCAAAAAAAGTCACAACACATTGCGACACAAGATGTGACATGGCAAGTTTGACACACACACACACACATATATTGATTGTTCAAGCTGTGATCTGTGGCCTGTGTTCTTAGGTGATTAGTTGCTGCCCAGTTGCAGAATTATATTGCCAGAACAATATGAATAGATAGATTGGTCATATAGCATATGCTTTTGGGGGGTGTGTGTTTTGGATTGAGAAAAATCACATGTGATCAGTTTCCTTCAGCAGCCTTTTTTAACCTTTATACCCTGGAAAAACCTTTGAAGTAATTTTCAGGTCTTAGGAAATCCCTGTATAAAAACTGCAAAAAATAAGAAAACTTCACAATACAATTTATTTCTGATTTACACTATCCACATTTTTACAATATTGACAGCAACAGCAAACTGGCAGGCTAGCAGCTGAATCATGTCTCATAAAAATTCTATAAATCACAATCTCTTATGAACCCCTAGGGCAGTGGTGGCCATAGGTGGCACTCAGAGCTCTCTCTGTGGGCACGCACGCCATGCCCCGGAGATGGCAACCGTTCTCTTCAACCAGCCGCCTGCTAACTCGCTGAGGTCCCACATGGCCGGATGCATCCCAGCACCCATGCGCTCGCTGGTCTCTGTGGGCGGGGGCCAATGGTGTCAGGCAGCAGCCACCCCGGCTCCTGCCTCGTCTTGCCCTGGGACAATGGCACCCCCGCCCTGCCTCGCCTTGCCTCACCTCACCCCACAGGACAAGCCTCCTGCCCACCGCCTCACCCACCAAAGACCCCCTGGATCTCCCCAACCTTGCCCAGCCCCCACAGGCATCCCTCCCCAGGAGCAACATCAAGCTGGCCACGCTCACCCATCTGCCATCACCACTGGCCACACCCACCCAGCAGGCCACACCCACCCAGCACCCAGCGATACATAAGTGGTTTTGGGTTGCAGTTTGGGCACTCGGTCTCTAAAAGGTTTGCCATCACTGCCCTAGGGAGCTCTCAGGGAACCCTGGTTGAAAAAGACTGACTTCAGTGGTTTAGGTGTAGAACATTGTTTCATGAAATCTGGCTTCCCAATCACTGCAACTAACACTTGGTGCTAGTTATCATCTGAGGATGAGCTATTTCAGAGACACAATGACAACATGATTTTATATCTTCTTGTATGAATGCAAATTTGGCAGAGTGCAGACACTGAAAGCAATTAGAATTCTTGTATATAGAATAAAGTTTATGACTCACAGAAATATTTTGCAATAGGCATAGATAATTGCATGTATCGCAATTTCCAGATTCAACTCAATTTTGGAATTATAGCTCATGTGCCGTCAAGTTGGTGTTGATTTTTAGTAACTAGATAGGCTTTCTTCAGGATGGTCTGTGCCCAACCTGCTCTTCAAATCTTCCACTGATCATCATTTTAAAAGTCCAACCACTTTGAGGCTGATCTCTTCTTTTTCCTTCCACCTTTTAGAGGATTATAGCCTTTTAAGGAGCTGGATATTTGCATAATGTCACCAAGTATGATAATTTCAGCGTGGTTGTTTATACGTTCAGTGAGAACTTTGTATTGACTTGTCTTTTTTATGTTAGAATTATCTGCTTTTTCCCTTCTTGCTAACCCCATTCCCACAGCAATTTAATTTAAATGCAATTATTTTTTTTAAAAAAATAATGTTATTAGGATTTCAAACAAGAAAGATAAAAAACTAATAGAAACTAGGGGGATCTGATGTCTCAGTAATTTAAGATGCTGAGCTTGTCAGCTAAAAAGCTGACAGCCTGGGTTCAAGATCCAAGTGCTGTGTGATGGGATGAGCTCCTTTTACTTGTCCCAGCTCCTGCCCAACCAGCAGTTCGAAATCACGCAAATGTGAGTAGATAAATAGGCACCACTTTGGTAAGAAGGTAACAGCATTCCGTGCACCTCGGTGTATAGTCATGCTGGCCACATGACCATGGAAAATGTCTTCCGACAACGCTGACTCCTTGGCTAAGAAACAGAGAAGAGCATCCCCCCCCCCAGAATTGGACAAGGCTGGATACTTTTAAGTTTTTATCTTAAAACATAAGCTCATGGAGTACTTTAGTAGCATAGTATCTTGGTATAGTAAGTTTCATAACATTGGGTAAAAGAAATTCAGAACCTTTGTTTGCATCTCTGTATACTGGTATATAGGAATTGTCAGATGTTCTTTATAATAATGTTATAACGTTTTTTAGACTGCATTAATTTCTTATGTGGATTTGAAATTTGAAACATCTGTATCACGCAGGCTGGTTTCCAAATTTCTGTATCTAGATATCCAATTTTGTAGTGCTGCAAAAATTTTTATGTAGAATTCTTCTATTGATGGAATATAGAAAGAAGTAAATACATTCCACAACATGCTCAATTTTTTTATTACTTATTCCCATTATTTTACCATAAGACTCATGGTAATGTATAATTCAGGGGTCCTCAACCCCCGGTCTGTGGACTGGCACTGGACCGTGGCATACCAGCAATCAGGCCGCACAAACAAGTGAAGCCTCATCCGCTGGATGCAGGCAGCATATGAAACCACACCCCCTCTGGTCCATGGAAAAATCTTTCTCCACAGAACCGGTCCTTGGTGCTCAAAAGGCTGGGGGCCTCTGGTATGACTGACTTTATTTGCTATAGAAAAGAACATAGCACCTCTAGACTAAAAGTTAAATTACCTGGGTTATCTGAGTCTAACAATTGACAATAGAATTCAGGGGCACTGATGACGTCATTTTGGCAATCAATATCCATGATTCTTTCTTTTACTATTGATTTGGCCTTCTATAGGGTCAGTTGACCTAAATATTCAGGAGAGAGGCCAAGACTGCAAAATTCCACCTATGCAGGTGTAGTGACAATGGAATTGGTAATTGTCTGACAGCAGCAGTGGCACCAGCCTGGGAATCAAATATGATTCTAAGACCAAGATTAGAAGTCCAGATCAGAGCTTTAATACTTGGGACCGTTAGCTTCAAGCCTCAATACTACAACCATTGTATGTGCAAGTACAGGATGTAAGTGACTTTTTCTGAGGCGATTGTAACTTTAAACTGTTGTTAACTGTTGTCAAGGACTACCTGTAATTCATTTCACGGTATACCATAGCTGTTCAAATTAGATTTCCAAGCACCCAGTCCTTGAGGTGTCTGTATAATATAGCAGCTGGACATGATTAAGGCCTGACTACTTTAGATAAATAATCCACTTTTAGCCAAAATTCACTGGGTTTCCTGGACATTCTAAAAGATTTGTCTTGGATGGATTCCCTTGCTTTTTCTTCAGAAGTCTTTCATATCTTTGTTCTCTATTTATAATTCTGTGTTCATTTATTTTACAGTGACTCATCTGGACCTCTACAGATAGAAGTTACTTTTTGTTGTTGTTCCTGATTTTCTTACACATCTGCCTAATAAAACTACTGTTCTGAGAAAAAGCATTATGCTATATTATACTAATATAATGCAGTATTTTATCAAACCTTTTTTGCAATTTGCTTTGGACTTACTGGTTTGCTTTTAAAATATAATCTCCATTCTATTCCTTTAATAGGTTTTGCATTCTGTTAATAAGAAATATTTTTGGTAAAATCTAAGTAAAATTATAACATACTGGTAGGATGCTAATTAAACTTATAACTAAATTGTTAAACCATAAAACTTTTCCTATGAATTATGTTCTTGAAAACATGACATTTACCTCATTTGTACTATGTGCATTTCAGAAATGAATAATCTAAATTTAATGTATATTATTCATTGAAAACGTTTATCCTGTTCAGTAGCCAAAAAGGCTTTCATAGTGTCTTATTGTTACTCTCAGGGTAGCACGCCAAATTAAAAATATGACATACCAAAAATGGGTGGGAAAAGAGGAGAGGACAACAAGCAAACTCAGGTGCCAATTTTTAAAATTATTTATAAACAGTCCCCACACTTCTACACAGAAATTAGGATTGCATTGTAATGCAGTCTTTCTATTATCCCAAATTACTTGCATTCTTTGAAAAATGTCTTCTCTTGTTCCAAAATGTATATCATGGGAAGTCTCTATTATAAAATTGCTGATTTTTAAAAATTATTTCTTGGTGCCTTTTGTTTTCAGGGATAATTCGTTTGAGGGATGGATTTCATGATCGTTACCCTGTGAATGATTACCTAGATCTGTTTGATTTGGCTGCCCATCAGATTCAAAATGTGCTGCAGAGAGATTCTGAGAACAGCTATGAAAAGAGGAGCAACATTATTATTGGTACAGAAACTGCCGCTTAGGGCGGATTTTCCTAATCTGGTGTCATCTAGATGTTTTAGATCTCACATTTGAAGAACTTTGAGAAAGGCTGATTTATAGAAAATGTATTCCCGGTACTGGTATTGGTATGATTTATGGTTTATGGTGTTAAAATGGGAATTCAGACTTTTAAAAATATTTCAGCAATATATATCTGAAATATATACTAGATAACAAAATATGATAGCATTTTATTTCAACAAGTTCTGTTAGCAGAGAAAGGAATAGAGGATTTTTACAACAATCTAAAGGAGCTTTAAGCCCCAGTGAAAAGATAAAATATTTCCTCCATTACAAATCTCTAAATACTTTACTGTGATGCTGTTTAAATATTTGCATTATTTATTTAAAATAATTATTTATAAACATCCAGTAGATATATTTTTGAGAAGTAAATATATCCACTTGCTGTAGACCAGCGGTTCTCAACCTATGGGTCGCGACCCCATTTGGGGTCGATCGACCATTTCACGGGGGTTGCCAAGCAAGGCTGTCCGCCATTTTTTTCCCCTTTTCCGGTGGGTGCCTTACCTCCCTTGAGCTGGGCCAGCTGGTGGTCGGCCTGCTCCGTCTCTGCCGCTTGCCAGCTACGCCTCGGCCGGCGCAGGGGGCGGAACCACGCATGCGCGGCGCTCCCGGGCAGGGAAAGTCCTCGACTTACGACCGGTTGGGTAGTCCTCGACTTACGACCGGTTTAGTCCTCGACTTACGATTGGTTTAGTCCTCAACTTACGACTGGTTTAGTCCTCGACTTACGACCGGTTGGGGGTCACGGCATTAAAAAGGTTGAGAACCACTGCTGTAGACTATTCTGACTTATTATGTTACAATTGCAGCCTTGATTGTCCTTGCAAACTTGGTGGAATATATAATCTATTTAAAAATATTCAAATAACATGTTAAGATAGCTATCAATAAACATGATAATAAAAAGCATGTATAAATTAGAAGTAGTTGGCATAAGGTTTCATATATATGTGTCTTCTCATAGGTTCTAGCTGGGCTTTTTTTCAGTCTATGCCCTATTTTAATATTCGGGCACAAAATGCTAAAGAAATTGTCTCCTGATTATCTTAACTGAGTCACCTAAATCTGTATAAAAGGATTTACCTTTGTTTCAGCATTGTTGTTTTGAGACTGGCCCTAATTAGTTGCAACTGTGGAGTCAGCATGACAAAAACAAAATCTTACCAGGCTCTATGTACAGTCAGCAATTAGCAATTGTAACTCTTTCTAATTTGGAAATTAGAAATGCATTAAAGGAGGAAACCATCCTTTGGAATTGGAGACAAAGTCCTGTATTTGTATATAATTTGTGTTACAGTTATAGATATATAAATACATACAGATATAGATACATGTCTTTGAATTAAATATAGTATACAGGTTTGGCATTTGTGCAAAACAACAATTGCTTAATTGACACTCTGAGATAGAAAGATGCCTTAAGATATGCTCAAGGCAGCATTTAACATGATCTAACACAGATTTCCCAACCTTGACTATTTTAAGATGTGTGGACTTCATCTTCAGCTATTTTGGCTGGGAAATTCTGGGAATTGAAATTCACACGTTACCAAGGTTGGGAAACCCTGATCTAATATGTCTTGACTTACTAACAAAAGCGGTTAAACCTAGCGACTCTGATGTAGGATCTGTAGCTTTTATAAACAAATGTTAAATGTTCTTTCTAAAGTTTTTATCTCAAGGACAAGGATAGGTGTAACAATCTGTATTAGCATTAGAGATGTCTTTTACATAAAAATATTGATTCAGATTAGTTATGAACATTATTCCAAAGCAGTTGGGCCTTCGTTGCAGTTTTATAGAAATGAACTTTTCTAAAAAATGTTTACTTCAGCTCTTCATCAGCATGCATACTATATTAAACTTTTTATTAACTTGTTAAATGTAATTTATTTCATAATATATCCATAGGATATGAAAATCAGAAGGTCACTTAGGGAACAATGTTATTAAACTTTATATAATTAAAGCTGTAAACATTCCTCTAACTTTAACAGACAGTGTAATTTTCCATTCAAAAATGTCTCTGAATCAAATGATTAGTGAGTTATAATTATATTGCCTGATGAAACAATGGCTATGTCCTCAGTGTTACACAACACACAAAACTCCAAGCATTCTAGACAGGATTTAGTAATTTATTATAATCATTATAATAATGACTTCACCAGAATGTTTATAATGGATTTTATACAGACAATCTAGAACTATTCTGTAATAAAAAGTAATAGTTTAATCATATGTTATATACTTTTAGTTTCTATGAAAAATTGTATCATTTTTACTGTGCAATTGTGACTTGGTGTATCAGTGCAGTAGCGATTAATTTATCTTATGTTGAATATGAATTCCTTTTCATCAATATTACAGTAATTCAAGTCCATAATAGATAAGATTCTTGTAGGAAATGTACTTTTGAATGCCACTGCCAAGTTAATAAGTTTTGAAGAACTGACTGCCAAATATAACTTATGACAAAATAAACAATGGAAATCTACATACCAGCAATTATGCCAATTAAAGGGAAACAATAAATGAATATGTGCCACGGTATATGTCTCATAGTGGACATACTATAATCCGCATTATAGTAGTGCACATTCTATAAAAAAGATTGGACATGTACAGTAGATTGGTAAATTTTATTTCATTCATTCATGCAGGCTTAGTTAGCAAAACTCATCATCAATATGTCTGGGAAATTCACATGTTCCAGAATAATATTTTTTTGATACTGTGTGTATTAAGAATTTGAGCACATAGCAAGTAAAGTTCATTGGCATTTACAGGAATCATATAAGTAATACATATCAATAATCATACTATTGTTTTTCAGGATGAACAATGTTATACAGAGTGCAGAAACTAAAAAAAACAGTAATCCATAGAAATTAAAAATTTGAGATAAGGGAATGAAAACTATTAAATCTAGTTTATGAATATACTTTTCAATACTTTTCTGTCTTTGTAAATCATCCTTTTTTGCATCCATACATTACTTCATACATTTTCATTATTTATTTGTATAAATATTCTTTAAAATGTAAATGTCTTTGACATATACCCAAACATTGGGACTTATAAAATATAAATTTAACAATATCAAACTCAATATTTCAGAATGTTTTGTGTGTAAAAGGAAATGGAATACATGGCTCATTCACATATATATCATAGATACCAAAGTCTTTATGTTATCTTGTGTTTATTTTTAGATATTATTTCTGCTCATAGGGTTCATAAATTTTTTTTACTGAACCTGCTGTTTTCTACATGTTGAATTTTAGCACCAGTTAGTTCTATTCAGTTTTTGTGATAGAGGTCGATGTACAACACATGGATAAGGGCAGATTTGGGAGATATAGCAAATTTCTACTTATATCTCTAAAATCTTTTTTAGGAGAAGCAAGTGCTTCAACAATGTGGGACAACAATGCTTGGATTTTCTTTTATGACAACAGTACAGAGGGGGAACCTCCATTCTTAATACCAGACTTTATTCATGCCTTCCAGCCAAATGCAAAGCTTATTATTATGCTTAGAGATCCTGTTGAAAGGTAAGCATCCAATATTTCTAAGATTTCAAATGTTTTCTGTTTTTACATATTCTAGTAATTAATAGTTCATTGAGTTGAGAACTATTTAAGGTTAAAGAGTTTCAATTTTGCATACTCAGAGAGAATGCCAATTTCAAATAAATATCAGGTCTCCTGATTTGGTAAAAGAAATATTATGATTCCATTGTTCTCAGACACACTGAGTGTGTGAGAGTGAATATCTATGTTTGTTTGTTTGTTTGTGTGTGGTGATGGGAAAATATTCTACCAGGTACATGCACTATTTGTCTTGATATATTGATTTCTTTTCAGAGATTGCCTTATCATTAGCATTTTGACCTTCACCATATATGTGAAGTTTTTCATCCCATCTAATATTACACCAGATTCATGCTTTATACATATAAATGGATATGGTAATAGCTGCAATGATGCTATTGCCCAGTTATATGTATCACATGTACAATTCATGTAAAAAAAATGATCGGGCTTCAGTTCTGTATTTGTGGCAGCCATCTGAACTTTTAAAAACTCTTTTCTAAAAACATCCCTGCACTTGAATGAAAGTGGTATTAACTATTGCTTTGTACTAATATTACTTGTGTTAGGCAACCATATTACTTTTTCTAGATTTCTTTTAAAGCTGGAAGTGGCATATTTGATATATTTTTTTTGTCATCATTATGACCGCAAGTTGTCTTTCAGTTATTTATGTGTATCTCACATTAGAATTTGTAAACATATCAATATTCTAATTTGAGATACACATGAATAAATAAGCAACTTTTTCAACTCCTGGATGGCTTAACCTCTCTGCTACCACATCTGAAAAAAATGCTATCAGAAATAACAAGTAATTCAGAATATTAAACTTCATTTAATGAAAGCTGGCATAAATAAAATTCCAACATGCAATAACTGCTTTTTAAAAGTTTGTAGTCATTGCTTTTAAATTAATTATTCTTTATGCAAACATTATTTTACTAACTGCTGGGTAGACAAATAGTCTGCACATATATCTATTAATGGAATAGTTTGCATTCAACATTTTGTATAGGCAAAAGTCTAATATAGGATGTTCACATGACTCACCCTTACCCATACTTTTCATATAAATCCTTAAGGCAGCATCTGATCTAGGACAACTAATTTGAAAATCAGGTGATATGATTGGAATTTGTGCAATTTCAGACAGAATTGGATTATTCACTTGCTTTCACCCCCTTATTACCCTTATGGGCCTAGGGATATTTGTGAAAATTACAGTAGTCGAAGATGGTATGCTGTTTAATGGGTTCTCTCTAGATTTTAATCTGTCTTTTAAAATGGACCGATGCTACAATTTGAATTACTCAACCTTGGATAGTTTCAGACTAAAAGTACTTTCCTCTGGTTTAGGTTTCTAGTTTGCATGTTTATATGGCAAAATAACTCCTTTATGATTCAGTGAAGTATATAATATGAACATATCTATTCAGTTCCAAGTCATTGGAGGAAACATTGCTTTTTAAATTCTTTCCAAAATTGTCTAGCTATGAAGAATTGAAGAAAGTTATAAATGAAGGTAATATTAAATGAGTCATCACTAAGCTAATTGATTTGGTGGTACAGAAGGCAGAGCTCCAAGAAGACTTCATCATTGCAGATGAAGCAATGTAGAATCAAGAAGTGGGCACTTGCAGTATTACATAGATTAGGGGTCCCCAACACCCAGGCCACAACCCACTACTGGGCTGTGGCCTATTGAGAATTGGGCTGTGTGAGTGGGTGGCTGGAGTGTGTGTGCACGTGCAGCTCAACTTGTGCAAACAGTGGCCCAGTGGGCAGCCCAGTTCCCCTTTCCCCCCTAGCTGGACCACCAAGCCACAAAGGTTGGGGACCGCTGATATAGTTAATTAGAAAAGATAAGGTAACAAAGAGACTAAGTAGAATGACTAGAATTATTGCATAGCAGCAATATAATGATTAACTCTTGAAGACTATTTTATTCAACTGCCATAAAAAAAACCTGGGATAGGAATAATGATATGCTGGGGAAATGTTTGGAATAACTATTATGGTAATAAGGATTTTATTTTAGAAAAGGGGTGTCAAACTGCTGGCCCGCAGGCTGGACACGTCATCTAGAAGCCACGCCTGCCCTATTGCCGGCAATGGCAAAACTGTCCCAATACGTTGCGCGACGTCATGTGATGTCATGAGTTTGACATGTTTGTTTTAGAGCAACTAAGATGATCAAAGGCCTAGACGCTAAAACATACGAAGAATGGCTGCAGGACCTGGGTTTGGCTAGTCTAAAGAAAAGAAGAAATAGGGGAGACATGATAGCAGTGTTCCAGTATCTGAGGGGCTGCCACAAGGCAGAGGGGATCAGGTTGTTCACCAGAGCACCAGAGGGAAGGACGAGAAACAATGTTTGGAAACTGGTCAAGGAGAGAAGCAACCTGGAATTAAGGAGAAGCTTCCTGACAGGACAATCAACTAGTGGAACAGCTTACCCCCAGAAATCGTGGGCGCTCCATCACTGGAAATTTTTAAGAAGAGACTAGACAATCACCTGTCTGAGATGGTATAGGTTTTCCTGCTTGAGCAGGGAGCTGGTCTAGAAGACCTCCAAGGCCCCTTCTGGCTTCTACTCTACTCTACTCTACTCTACTCTACTCTACTCTACTCTACTCTACTCTACTCTACTCTACTCTACTCTACTCTACTCTACTCTACTCTACTCTATTGATGTTTGGAAAATAAATTCCACTGTTGTTGGATGAATTGCAGTAGCTTCACAGTTTGTGTTAGTTTTGTCTAGAATGAGAATTACCTGATACTTTCAGTAAATCTGAAAGAAGCTCTTTCCTTAGGATATCTGAGCCAAACAAAGTTCTACTGCGAAAAACAAAATTTATGATACAAATAATATCATTTGTTTCTTCCATGGGCACTAGCTGTTGATTTATTATTTCTATTTAACTAGATGTCATGGTTTATAATCACAGTTCAATTGTTTATGTATTTTTTTCATTCATAGATTATATTCTGATTATCTCTACTTTGCAAGTGCTAATAAATCTGTAGAAGACTTCCATGAAAAAGTGGCTGAGTCATTGCAACTCTTTGAGAATTGTTTGATAGATTTCTCTTTGAGAGCCTGTGTGTACAACAACACCCTTAATAATGCCATGCCAGTATGTATATTTCATTTCAGATTTTATTAACTACTCTGAAGCTAAGTATTATGAGTGTCAGAATATATAAGAATCAAGTACTTTATAAAATCCAGTAACTGAAATTGCATATGATGGTTCTTTAATAAAAATAACTGCACTTGGGGTGCTAGATTAGAGATCTTTTCTCCAACATCTGGTTGTTGAGAGTAGTTTCTAAGGATACACATTTTGTAAAGAACGAAATGTTGATTTAATTTGAGTGCTATTAATTTCTTTTCCCTTTTTTAAGTCCCCTCAAGAAGTTGGACATAAAAAAAATTGACATCAATAGAGTGAGAGGGAAGTTTCTTGGGAGCTTATCTAAAATAGAAATAAATCCATCTGTTCTATGTCAGTTTGCACTGTAAATTATTTTAACCTTGTTTTTGTATAGCTCAATTAATTAAACAAATATTTTTTGGAAAGTTATATAATAACATAAATTCATGTGTTCCCTGTTGTTTATCCCCATTCCCCAACCTGACCCTTTTCCACATCCACCTGCCAGTTTATCCTCTGCTAATCACTTCCTAATCAGTCATTTCATTTCCCCTTGCATCTCCCATCTCAGAATCTTCCCTACAATATGAATATAAACGTATCTGGAATAATTTACTACAGCTCTTTTCCCCCCTCTCTCCCCCCCTCTCTCTCAGGTAAGACTTCAGGTTGGTCTGTATGTTGCTTTCCTCCTTGACTGGCTGACCGTTTTCAATAAAGATCAAATATTAGTTCTCCGGTTAGAGGATCATGCATCTAATGTAAAATTAACTATGCACATAGTGTTCCAGTTTCTTGATTTAGGTATGAATTTTAATTAAGTATATCCATCATTGATTTATTGTGATTGTCTTGCATTTTCTAAGGCCTGTTGGCCATATTCCTTTCCTCTGTCCTATCTGTCTTCAGCACAGCTGTAGATAGAGTTAGCACCAAATACATTCATTTTGGAAAGGTATTGGAAGCTGTCATATTTCTTCAGCTCAGAGCTTTAAATATAATATTTTAATTAGTTCATTTGCTATCTACTAGTCTATTCAATTCATGCATTCTGACTGTTATTTTGAACTGAGTAGTGTTACCAGCTTTACTTTAACTTAGTCTTTAAACTTTCTTGAACTTTACTGTACATATAAAGCTCAAGGAAATTTAAAGACTAAGTTAAAGTAAAGCTGATAGTTCAAAATAACAGTCAGAATGCATATTTCAATATAAACCACTTCCAATACCCTTCAGATACACTTTTCTTTGAGAGAAGAATGTGTAGGTAGATTTAAGAGAACATATAAAACAGCAGCAAAGGCTAAACACAAATGGTCTTCTGCGAGTCAGCCTTTTGTGGATGGGAGCAATATGGGCTTTTCTCATAAAAGTTCATTTTGAGCTGTGGTGATGCAGTGGTTAGAATACAGTATTGCAGGCTAATTCTGCTGACTGCGAGCCGATTGCCAGCAGTTCAGCAGTTCGATTCTCACCGGCTCAAGATGGATTCAGCCTTCCATATATCCCAGGTGGGTAAAATGAGGATTCAGATTGTTGGGGGCAATATGCTGACTATGTAAACCGCTTAGAGAGGGCTGTAAAGCACTGTGAAGCGGTATATTAAAAAGTCTAAGTCTTTGAGGATAGAGATGCATGAATAATCCTCCTGAGCCACTGAATTGTAATGTATAATGTTACAGATTAAAAGAAACATGTTAACTTGCCAAGTGCCAAAGATCACATCCACATGTAAAGGTTCAGTTAAACTGATTTATTGCTAATCATGCCTATGCAGAGGAATATTGTCAACTAA
>NW_015387850.1:105641-120484 GCF_001527695.2 Protobothrops mucrosquamatus
ATGTGGGTGTTACATCAAACAAAAAAAGCAAATGTCATTTATAATTTCTGATTAAACCACCATGTGTAACATTCAAAGGCTTAGCTGTTTATTGAATGTTGTACAACTTGGAAAATGCTTAGGAAAATGAATAAACTAAATTAGATATGATTATAATAAATATATTTTTATCGCAGGTGCTCTAAGCGAAAAACAAGAAGCTCTAATTACTAAAAGTCCTGCATCAAACACTAGAAGACCCGAAGATCGGAATCTAGGCCCTATGTTGCCTGTAACAAAAGAAATTCTGTGCGATTTCTATCAGCCTTTCAACAAAAAACTTGCTGAAGTTCTTTCTGATGAAGCTTTTTTATGGAAAAAGTCCTGATTTGACCATTTCAGAGCCACCACTGCAGTGCTTGGAGAGAAAAGATATATTTTTTAAAATTTTGTTTTTCAGATGTAAATAATTGCCATTGTGAAGTCACTAAATCTGCATTTTCATGTTTCTCTCACTTGCTATTATACAATATTCTTTTCCACACTGGAGCCCTTCAGGTGTGTAAACTACGATCGCCAGAACTTGAGTAAGCATGGGAACTCCCGATTGAGAAATGCTGGAATATGAACTGGATTTCCAAAGTGGAATATAATGATTTTTGCCATTTTTTTTCTCAACAAAAGAACAGTGTACAGATAGGTTTGATTGAAGCAATCTTAAGTCCTCTGGTTTTAAAATAATGGAATTACAACACAGAAATTAGCAGTATATACCTAAAATGCACATTTGTTCTCACTTTTAAATATATCTTGCAATATTTGGAAACTGTTCAAAATGGCTTTTTAACCATTAAAATTAATTAATTTTAACCTAGTGGTTTGATTTTTACTTTGACACATCATATTTACTTTAAATGAGGATGACCCCAAAATTAAAGAACTCTTCCCCAAAGAATATTAGAGAATAATAAATACAGTAACAACAAAATAACATTGCCTTCATTACAATATTCCCATAGTATATAGAACAATCATCTCATTTCATAGGTAAAATATTAAGAATTTACTTCCCCTCCAAGTAAATACAGTAAATACAGTATTCTTCAGTAGGCAGACTGTACACTCACAATAAGCCCATGAAACTTACCTAAAGTATTTAATTTGAAATATAATGGAGCAAACTTGTTTAATGGAATGTTATATTTAAGTGGGCTCCAGACACAATTATATTACTATTAGTAGCATACATCATTTTCTGAAGAATGTCCATTTTCAATCATTAAATCAAATAGTTTTGATGTGAATTTATGCAAAATCACAAGATTAAAGCCAGAACATTCTGGATCAATTTACAGTAAAATAGAATAAAAATATGGGAGAGTTTGTGTGTAGAAAGTGATAAAATGATGTCTTTCAGTTGCTTTACTTAAATGTTATTTCAGTCTGTATTAAGCATGATACAAATCCAAGGCCTACAGAAAAGAGTGGGAGTTTAGTTTGAAAAGTCTTCAATTTTGTCTCTGAGGAAATAACTATAATAATTAAAAATCCAAACAGGATTAAATGTAGCAAGCCAAATTTTACCTAGTCCAGAAATATTGACTAAATTAATTCTGTGTTTGGGCCAAGAAGAGCTTTACCTGATTGACTTTTGATCAGTTTAATTATTTGAAATCTTTTTTTCCCTGCAACAGCAAAGCAAAATAATACTAATAAAAATAGGGAAAGAAGGGAAAAATAACTGAGCCTAGTCATTTAAAAAGATAGCTCTTCTTATGTCTTTATATTGACATTAGGATATAATCTACCACGAGATAGAATGTGGAAGAGGCCCATAATATTTTTTAATGCTGTGAAGAACATTTTTAATGTGTTTTCATTACCTTTTTATTTATTTTTATTTTTTTCCTGCTCCAGAAGTATAAATAGAAATTACCTAAAGAAACTACATTAGGACTGTGTCCATCATTATGTCCAATAGCAGAGTTATTCTCCAGAAACTGAACAGAATGGAACCAAAGTTGATGTGTCAGGAAAACCTTTAAAAGAAAAATCAGGATTTAAAATGGAGCTGCAGTTGGCTTAGGATCCAAGAGAGCACTGTTTGTGTGGCAGTGGTTTATTTATTTATTTATTCAATTTATATAGAACATCTAGTATAATCTTGGTACTTGACTATTCCTTGATCTGCATGAACCACTAAAACAAGAGTGAATAGAACACAATATCTTCTTCAAGATATATTTTATTTAGCTTTTCTTTTTTCCCCGGTATCCTTTGTTCTGTTCCCCTATTTTGACCCTTTTAGTTATGTTTTTCACTTTCAAGTCCATAAGTTCAAATACATATGTCACAATATAGACACCTCGGGATCAATCTCATGGTGAAACAGAAGCTGATTAGAACATTTCTTTGCTTCAGACAACTAACTCTGGGATGCAAAGAGTTCCTTGTTTGATTCAGGACATTGAGGAATCAGCTGAAAGCAGCTGATCTGGGCCTTGCCTTACAATTACTTAAATGACACATGAAAACATTGACAGATTGCCCAGTCTGAGAAAGTGTAGGGAGGAAAAACAAATCTCTGGAAAAGAGCTTAGCATTAACTTAAAAGACAATGTGGACCATGAAATTACTAGACTAGATAGGCGAACAATACCCTCCTTCATATCCATAGTAAGTTCATTTGGCTTGTTTCAATTGCTATATTTTTCCAGCCTGGTTGGTATTTGTAGCCTGTTTTTGTAGTTTTTGGAAGTTCTAGTCTGGCTGATGATTACACCATTTGAATTATAGTTAGGTTCTGTATTTTCATTTTAGCTTGAACTTTGATCTGAAGACTCTGTGCTCTGCTACTAATGGCCTGTTATAAATGCTCTGATCAAAGCTGCTGTTCCAAGGAAAAATATCTTACTGCCGTTTCAGTGAACAGATTATAAAGAAAAGGTAGGCTCACACTGATTAGCTAGAGACAATCTCTTGAACATGGGATAGCATAATAGCAGCATACATCCACTTGATTATTGTCTCTTTCTGTTCTGCTGGTATAAGCTTTCTTGCTATCTATTTTTTTTTCCTGGTGTGGCATGTGAGCAAACAGTCTTTCTGTCTCTTACAGATGTGAACTTATCCTTTTGATTTGCTGATATCAACTATCCATCCTCTCCCACTTTATCTATATCAGGTGCATAGTTCTTTTGAGCTCTCGTTCTTTTAGTTGTTGCTATGCTGGAAACAAAAGACTGACACAAAAACTGGTTTCTGATTTCAGTATAGGTAGTCCTCAACTTACAACCACAGTTGAGCCCAAAATTTCTGTTGTTAGGTGGTGTTAAGTGAGTTTTGCCCCATTTTATGACCTTACATGCCACACTGAATCACTGAAATTGTTAAGTTGATAACACAGTTGTTAAGTGAATCTGGCTTCCCCATTGACTTTGATTGTCAGAAGGTCACAAAAGGGGATCACATGACCCCGGGACACACTGCAACTGTCATAAATACGAGTCAATTGCCAAGCATCTGAATTTTAATCACATGACCATGGGGATGCTACAAAGGTTATAAGTATGAAAAACGGTCATATGCCACTTTTTTCAGTGCCATTGTAACTTTGAACGGTCACTAAACGAACATTTGTAACTTGAGGACTGCCTGTAGTAAAAAATGATTCCCCCCTCCCCCCGATCAATTTGGAAGTTGTTCTGCTTTCAATATAGCAATATCAATTGCTAGGGATATTGTTTCCAATGTGAGTGCACTGGCATTATAATTAGACTGATAACAACCAAATCTAATTACACTTTATGATACAACTTAAGCATACTGTTCTAACTGAACCAATTTTATCACCTAACACTTGCTCACCGATTTGTGGGCTCTAAAACACAGGAGGCCCCAAAGAGAGATGTCACTGGTTGCAGCTTGGAATAAAAAGAAATTTTTTGGGGTAAGTTATTTCATAAAGAAATTGCTCTGCTTACTAATTGAATAAGGAAGTGGCAATGTAGCATATCTGGTAGCATTTTAGTACATTTAAATGACACTCAGTAAAGAGCTCTTTTCTTGAGCTGTTTTTCGCAGAATACATATTTATTTCTCAGTGCAATGGAGAATGTATCAAAATAAAAATGATGCTCAGTTGCACCAGGTCTTCCTGCAACAATTCATACTGCCAAAATATTCACAAATTCCACCTATGTCAATAGCAAGGCAACTGAGAACATGTGAATACTTGAACACATATGTGCATGTGTGCAAACTCACACGCTCAGAATCCTCTATATGCTTTTTTTTACTTATGTATTTTACTTAAATAAATGATTACATTCTGCTTATTTCCTTCCCAGAAATAGTGATAAAGTCCATATTCCATAGAGGGATGGTGTTCTGGAAGGGATGAGTTAATTGTTCTGTCTATCCAAAAATTGATTGACAATAAAAATACAATAATAAAAATGCATAGCAAGGATGAAAACAATAGCAAAATATATATTTCTATCACCGATAAGGAAACTTCTGATATTTAAGTAATGAAGTTAATTGAGATTTTCCAAGTGAAAATGACTAAAGCTTAATCCTCTGAAAATGGTATGCTGAGGATTTTTTTTCTCCTGCCAACGAGCTGATTTTGCCACAAAGCTGATTCTTTGTGGCATGCTCCCCAGATTTGAATGGGAACAACTAGGAATGACCCAAGATGACAACCATGTACCTCCTTTAGAAGAAGAATCTCAATGATTACCATTCTTGGCAGAAGCAGCTGGAAGATTGTGTCTCCATCTTTTCCTTTCAACTGATTTATTCTAACCCCTTGCTGGATATTAAAGTGAATGTTTTTCATATTTTTACTGCATTGTTTTGGACTTGTGAGTCACTATTGCTTTTGCCAGATGGAAGTCAATGGCGACAGGATTCTCTCCTGGGTAGTGAAAGTTACCTGATTTGATTAATTTTTACTACAAAGATTTTGTATTCTGTTAGTTTTTAAAAGCTCTGGTCTTATTTCTTTTAACCTCTGATGGATACTTCCCCTTTTTCAGTTTTTATTGTGGGAAATACTATCTCAATTTTTCCTGCAGTCATTCTGTTATGAAACCTCTACTTCTCCTATCCTTGAGAGGAACTGCTTATGTATTATTGTGAAAGCTCAGCTACAAGAGAGTTTGGGGCTATATTAAAATGTAAACAACAATAGCTTAAGGATTTGAACATTATATATCATATATTCCTTATGATTTATATAAAAAGAATTATAAAAGAAAGGCAAGGGCCAGCTCAACTTAATATTAAAGCCCTTTGGGAAGCCTTTGAGAAAACAATTGTTTTTAACTTACAAGTTCAAACTGAAAATTTAGATAAAAAGTTTGACAAACCGACAACCATTTTAAATCAACCCAAAGATGGCATTGAGATATAAGTAACAGCAGCTAAACCAGTCCTTGCAATTGGATGAATTGGAACCTAATTTGTTGCTGGAAGAGTCTAGTTTGAGAAATTCAGACTGGTTGGAAAAGGCTGAAAAGGACATGAATTCAAAAGTCTTAGAGATGACAGAATCAATGAGTAATGAACTGGACTCTCTCAAGAAATAGATGGAGATTGGGGAGTGAACTTATTACATCCAATTTGAAAATAGTGGTCAAGAGATCCTGCATTTAACTTGCAGAAAGATTCTTTGAACAACAAATGCTGCAGAGATATTTACAACAGAGATTTATGACTTTGAGGAATGTGATGTAATTGTTGGTAAAGATTGCAGTAAAAACTTTTAAGGAATCAATTGAAGATATTTGATTCAGTTCAGAGATAATTATTGAGGTGATTTATGGTAGATCAAAAGCCATTGCCAACTTTTTATGAGTTAAATGCAATAATAGATTGTTAACAGAGGGCTTTGAAGTTTAATTTTGCTGCTGGCTTTACCTGTTAACTATTTTTATATAAATTGTAGATTTGAACTCTGAGCCTATTTTACAAAGGGAGAAAACTATTATTCTTTAAATATATTTATCAGTATTCACCTGGGGGGGATTATGTTTTTCTAATGCATGTTTTTATGCCTTGTTTAGCTTTGTTTTGTTCTTGTATTTTTTCCCTCTTTTTTGGAGTTTGTGTTTTAACTTTGTGAATAAAATAAAAAATAAATAAATAAATAAATAAAATGATTAAAGACCATCCCCTTTTCATAAGGCCCTTATGGTAGTGATGGACTGCTGTAATTCAAAGGTTATCTTGTTCCCACATGCCTGAGAATGTTCTTCTTGTTATTCTCAAGGCTAAGGAGATGGTGAAAACTCCCAGGGCATTACAATCTAGTTTGGCATTATGGCCTCAAATGCAACCATTTTACAATAACCCTTTGCATCAAAATGATTTATTTTGTCAAGTTGTTGCCAGATCAAGCGTTACTCTCTCAGTATACAATGTAATTATGACTTGCCTTTAAGTTTCACTCATTTCTTTTCAATTATAGGAATCAAGGGAAAAAAACAGAGTCCAAAGTAACTAAGAAAAAGATAGATTTTAAAAAAATCCATTAACTTCTGTTTACTCATAAGAATAGAATAAGAAACACAGTTTCTACAAAGCCCTATAGATTACTGGTAGTTAGAAGAAAACTTACACTAGCCTTGTTCCAAGACAAACAGACGTTTACATTTAGGAAGAAAATAAGACATTATTGCCTGTTGATTCCAGTATTCATGCATGTCTTTCTTCAACCTAAAAATCTTAATTTAAACAAAGAAGTTGCTTCAACTTTGCATCTGTCATCTTGCCAAGAATTAATAAGGTTTTCCAAGTATGCTAAAGGCATTTTGTATATAAAAGGCATTAAGCTCTTTGCTAGAAACTAGAAAGCAGTCTTACTAAGATATCTCATGCAGATTGTCCATGGACATATGTTTAATGTTACCCTGATCCTTGTCCTCAAACAGGGCTTTCAGCCAGACCTTTGAAAATATCAGACTCAAGAGAGAGAGAGAGAGAGAGAAAGTTTATACTGTGCTGCCATCTTCTGTCTACTATGGAGAATGTTGTTCTTGGTAATGAATGTACTTCTGATACTAAAAACTAAAACATGCATTTTTCCCCCCGAAGCAATATAGTGGAAAGAATATCATATTCATTTTGTACAAACTTTTTAAGTTACAGAAATCTGAACATTTTATTTTCATTTATCATTATATTACATGAATTTGATATTGCTGCACGAACAATAAGAGAGACTTAGGAGAGAACAAGAATGAGACAGACAGAGTAACCAAAGAAACTAGCCATAATTACTGCCAGGAGTACTGAAAATTACCATACAATGAATATGTGATTTATTTTATTCTAAAAGGGATGGTTCTCACAGATACTGAGATCTCTATGTACAGTGCAGCTGAAATTTCTCAAAGCACATTTTTAAAGAAGAGTGGGAAGCAGGAGAATGGATGTATCTTTTTCTCAACCTTCCTAAGAAAATAAACTTTACTGTACTTAGTACTGACAATGATGACCAAGTTTCTTAAACCCATCTCAAAAGACCTCTGCATTTTATCTCTTCACCTGGTCCTGACAATCTTCAGCCTCTTAATTGGAGTTAAACAGACACCCACAAAGTTATTCTTTCAATGTTGGAAAAGGGTGGAAGTTGTATAGTGTCAATTCTGAATCATGGGGAAAGACAATAAGAACCAAATTCATCATTGCTTCTTGAGTGTCTCATATGATGTAGGAGGCCCAGTCAAATTTCTCCTTGTAATTCTAAACTCTGCTTAATTATCATTTCAAAGTTTTGAGTGTTTTGAGTTGATAGTTGTACCAGATTCAAGGAAATCTTTGTGAAAAGCCTCTGCATCCCCAAAAACTGTCACCACAGGGTTTCCTGCCAAAAAAGAAATTTTGTGATAATATTTCAGGGAGCAATGCTTTGTTTCTGGGTCAAAATGATGATCCCACTTTTTCTTAGATGCATGTTGCTGTGCAGAAATTTCTTACTTTCGTTCTTGTAGCATAATGACAATTGCTGGCAATTTTCAGCTCACAAAGCTTTCTCTTTTGCTGTCAGCATGTAAGAAATTCATCTTGCACAAACCTTCTTAAAGAAGAAGAATATGATCCACATTTCCAGTGAAATACCAAGATTGTCACCTTTGAGTGTATCTGCCAATGGTCTTTAACTACTCCGTCCATCTTTCTTGTCTGAAATTCAACAATTGATATCACAGCTTGTCCACTTCATTCTTGATCACACATATTTTTCCCCAGTTTACCAGTTTTACATCTTTTAATACAGTTATGCATAGTAGTCATGCCAACATAGTGAACAAACCTGCAGTTGGTGGTAAATTTCCATTTGAAAGAACTTGTTCAGCAGTCAAAATTCAATTAATTAAATATCCTGACAAGTATTCACTGTAAGCTTCCGTTTCATGAACAATAGCAACCAAAATTTGGTGTACTGGTTCAATTGCTGGCCTAGAAACACAAAAAAATGTAAATTCTAGTCCTGTCTTAGTTCATACCTAAGCTGGCTGGGTGACTTGGGACCTATCACTCTCTTGACCCAACCCACTTCACAGAGCTATTTTTATGGGGAACATAGAAGGGGGAAAGACTATTATGTAAGTTTACTGCCTTGAGTTATCGATATAGTAATAAAAACAGGATAAAAATATAATAAATAATCAAACATAACCTTTTCTCTCAACAAGTTCCCACTTCTGATAGAATGTAGTGGACCAGATTCTCAGGAGGTGCATTCCTGAGACAATGCAGTTCATATAGTTTGTGTGAGAGAAAGAGGATGAAGACAATCCCTCCCCAATATTTGAATAAAAACGTGTAGATAACAGACTATTTGGCAAGATTCTGTCTATAGGCATGAAGCAATAAAGAAATCTGCTTAGAAAAGTCACTATGTGTCCTTATTGTTTTTTGCGCCTGACACTGCTAACTGAAATGAAAGAACAGGTGGCTGAACAACTAATCAAAGGATCTAATGCAGGGGTGTCAAACTCGCAATGTCATGTGACGTATCACGACATATCGCAGCTTTTTTTCCATTGCCGGCAATGGGGTGGGCGCAGTTTCGGCATGACGCATCCGGTCCGTGGGCAGGCAGTTTGACACCCCTGATCTAATGGATCAACACTGCCATCTGTTGATGTCTTTTAACAAAGGAAGCATTGCTGTTCATTCAATCCTTATAATGTATACTGCTGGCCCTTTTGAATGAATAAATTTTAAAAGAAAAGCACCAAAACTTTTCTTACTTAAGGGTGATAGATTTACTGTAGATACTGAATGAAACACTCTATGGAAAATAAGAGAAGAAGAAGAAGTATCTATTGGATCTGGTTTAGATATAAAATAAATACAAACAAGTACAGAGGAAAAACTGACTCAAAGATCATTTGATTGTTGTTTACTGTTAGCTTATTTGTCTGAGATGGTGGTTCCTTCTTTGGGATATTGTTTAATTCTTTCTTGGTTGTTGATCAAGTGTTTCTGAGTATTGATTGCTGGTGAGGAGGTGTTTAGTCTTTTTTTTTCCTTTTTGGCTTTTTGATTCTCTCTTTTGAGTAGAATCTAGATGTTCTTTATCTGTATGTGCCTGTTGATGGCCAATTTGTCTGAATGCCAGGCTTCCACAAATTCTCCAGCATTTTTGGATCCTACTTTTTATCCTAACCTTGCTTTTTAAAAACAAAAACATAATAAGAATGCTAGCAATTGCTAGGAATTAAGTTACCTCTCTGAAATAGATATGAAAAATATTTTTGGAATAGTTTTATTAGAAAATTGCAAACCTATGAGATTTTGACCTTTCCCCTCCTCTCCTCTCCTCTCCTTTCCTCTCCTCTAATAAAATTACAGATTGAAATATTATAATATTGTTTAAAAGCTGAAGTGGCCTCAAAACAAAGCTATCACATCAAAGCTGAAGATAGTATTGTACCTCTTAGAGTTTATCAAGTATAGATGTCAAAGCTAGAGAGCTACTGTACTTTAACAAACTATAAATATCAAGCCCTTTCTGCTTTGCAATCTATTTTTTGTTATTCCTGGCCAGCTCTGTTTGACTTTTTCTGAATTTTGGACTGCCTAATTTTTCTGGGATCAGGGATTACAAAATAAAATACAATCAACGCAATTCCAGCAGTAATACAGAAAGCCATAAAAACCATTTTCACGGAACTAAACCCTGCCATGTTAAAATCAGATGAAACGTTATGCAAAAATGATATTGCTTAATTATGATTTTCTAGAAGCTTGTAAAATAAAATTAAGTTTTTGTCAAGTAGCAATTACATAAGGAGTAGCCATCAACTAGGTCAAATTCTCAGAGAAAGCTTTTCCTTACACTTTTTTTTGTTATAACCTTCCCCAGAAATCCATGACCCATGCATGATTTTACTTGATAGCCTCTGATTTTGTACAGCAACAGAAAGCATAAATTATCTTTGATAAGTTGGCGGATGGAAACTGATCAAGGAGAAAAGCAACCTAGAACTAAGGAGAAACTTCCTGACAGTTAGAACAATTAACCAGTGGAACAACCTGCCTCCAGAAGTGGTGAATGCTCCAACACTGGAAGTTTTAAAGAAGAGATTGGACAGCCATTTGTCCGAAATGGTATAGGGTTTCCTGCCTGAGCAGGGGGTTGGACTAGATGACCTCCAAGGTCCCTTCCAATTTTATTTTTATTTTATTTTTAATTATTATTATTATTATTATTATTATTATTATTATTATTATTATTATTATTATTATTACTACTACTACTACTACTACTACTACTACTACTACTACTACTACTACTACTACTACTACTCCTCCTATTATTATTATTAAGGTACAAGCCCTTTTCTGCCCAGTGTACTGGTGGGGTCATTTTGCTAACAATTATTTATGATGTTTTGTATTCTTATTTTTATTCCACCTTTATTACTTTATAAATAACTCAAGGAGGTGAATATACCTACTACTCTTTCCTCCCCCTATTTACCCTATTACAACAGGGCTCTGAGGTGTGTTGAGCTGAGAGAGAATGACTGGCTCAAAGTCACCTAGCTGGTTTTCATACCTGAGGCAGGACTACTGTAGAACTCAGTCTCCTGGTTTCTATTCGAGGGTCTTAACCCTTAGACCAAACGCGTTCTAAGGTGGGGCTAGAATTAATGATCTCCCCTTTATCTGAGGTCAATTAACTACATTTCCAAAATGTTTATTGAATGTGAATTTTACTAGCCTTAGGCCAGTGGTAACAGTTCTTTTCAACAGTAACAAGCCCCTTTTGTACATTAGCATTTAATGAAATAATTGCCTTGTTGCCCTGATATATCAACATAACAGTTTAAAATGATTCATATGGATATAACAGTGCGGGTTTAATAAAGTGTTAAAAGCCATCGGGATCCTGCAGCATACAAGTTCAAAAATTGGGTGCAGGGGAGGGGGGAGTGAGAAAGAAAGAGAGACTTTTATGAACTGATGATGTTGGATTATTTTGGGGAATAGGGAACATTGTTATTTTTGATAGGAGTGTGGCGTGACACCTAACTTAGTTCTAATGAAAATGTACAAATTAAGTGCAAAAATTAAAAAAATGACACCGGTGCTTTTTGACAGCTTATTTAGTTTCGACATTTGCTACTTAGATTTTTACCTGACGTTTGTTTGTTAGACTTAAAGTTGCCCAACTCCTGGACAACTTTACCTCAAAAGAATAGAAAGCAATAATAAACAAGGAAACTACAGTATATATGTACAGGCATAAATTTCATACATTATAGATATCACAGCCACAGAGGCTCAACATTTACCTTATTCCAGAGCCTGGAAGAAGAGTCAGAATTTAAAGACTTCTGGAATACCATTAGTGTATGAGCCGTATACATTGCTCTCATTGTTTCTGCTCAGCACGCCAGATCAAGCAGTGAAGGCATGCTTTTAGTCCCTTCTACCAAACTGTAGGAATCTTGTTGATCCCCAAAGATCCCAAAAGATGTGACTTTTCTATGCCTGCCTGTGGAATAGCATTTCTCTGGAAAGCCAATTCCAGACTTGGTTTCCTCAGTCATTTGGGACACAATGAATGTGTTGGCCTTATGGGGTAAACTCCATAGGAATCACAACCAGATGAGCTAATTTTATTTTATTGTAACACTGTAATGGCAGAATATTTTAAGTCTGAAAGTACGGTTCTCTCCCCCATCTCCTTTGCCCTGAGAAATTAGGCAGGGTCCCTTCTGAGTCTCTTGCCTTGCCCACTCTCCAACTGTGAGCTATGCGGTCTCTTATTTAATTATTCCCTGAGTGATTCATTTCCTGCATGGCTATGATAAATAAAACTCTCTCTAAATCTCTCTCTTTTTTTAAGGATTTGTTCAATAAAATTGGAAGAGTTTCCCTCCCAATTCTGTAAAAAAAACAACAATGTCATTTGGATTGCAGAGTCCTGCTATTTTTGGTTGAGCCAACTTACTTATGTTTCAAAGACAAAAATATTCAAAGGTATTTTGCTGAGTCCAACTTCATTATATAACACTAGAGGGCGTTCATGCTACATCTTGTATCAATACCACCCAACGGGAAACACTGCTTTTTAAATCCAGAGGAGTTGGAGTTTTAACTGAATTAATTCAATTCAGTTGAAGAATTAATTGAAGGCAATGCATTTCAAGTACAAAAGCATTCAGATACAAAGCACTAGATGCTCTCCACTAGACGTTCTCCATTTTAGGTCTGAATGTGTGATTGACAAATGGAGAGACTGTATCTGCAGTTATATTGCTGGCATATTTTGCTATTCAATTTAAGTTTCCAGAACTGTTGTCCTAGCCCACCCTTTCTCTGGATATGGCACACAATTGCCCTTGGGTTACACATTGGCTACAGAAGGAAACTGATGGAAACCCAGGCAGGCCTCAGTGTGTTCCTCGTTGCCAAAGTAGCAGTTGCCATGGTAAATGTTAAACACATGTTAGTGATGGTATCATAAAGCTCTATGGCATTACACAGTCTCATAAAACAAGTGGAACCAGGGCTTTTCATTGCTACAATTTTCTCAGATTCAGAGAGCAGCTACTAGGATTCACTTAAAAGAGCTAAATGCTGCAGGTACAATGTGCCTTTTAAAGGTCTTTGAAAGGAAGGGAATGAGTATTTATTTTACAGGAGATTAATTGTGCCCATAGATTGCTGTTGTGAAAGCAACAAACAAGGAGGTATCCTCAGTGGGTTAGGGTGCTGTTGGATTGCCGTTTATTATAAAGGCAATTTCAAAGCTATGAATAATTCATCGGGATGTGATATTAAAAACAAACTTGCTTCAGTCTTCTAGAATGCCTTTTCCTTGCCCTTTGGCTTAAAGCAGGGGTCTCCAACCTATGAGCCACAGGACAAGCTGGCCAGTGCGAGCACACATGTGCGCGAACACCCCCCCCACTCGTGCTAGTGCCTGTGGACCCGTTTGTACATGAGCGTGGGGCTAGCGGCGGTGGTTAGCGCCTGCGTGCCTGTGCAAATGGGGCCGCTAGTACGCATGTGGGTTGCACGGCCTGTTTGTGCATGCACGCAGGGGCTAGCAGCGGTGATGGCTAGCACCTGCACCCATGAATAAATGGGGCCACTAGCACCATGTGGGTTTCGCAGCCTGCTTGTGCATGCATGAGGGGCTAGTGGTGGCAGCTAGCGCCTGCATGCCTACACAAACGGGGCCGCAAGCACTGTGGGTGTGTGCAGCCCCATTTCCGCATGCATGTGCATGTGCGCGCGCAAATTTCCCAGCTGCTCCCTTTCCCTCTGGGCCGCCAGCATGAAAAGGTTGGTGATCTCTGGCTTAAAGTAAGATTCATCAGAGGAAAGATTTGGCTGAGTTCCTCTTGCAGTATTATTACTGTTAGTCCTGTCACAGTTGAGAATAAGCAACAATTGGTTATTTGCTTACATTTTCTTGGAAAAAGGAAACTCAGAATGGATTCTTTGTTTAGTGCCTACCTGTTATTGAGAGATTCAGTCTGAGTTTTTCCAGATTCTAGCTGTTCGCAGATACTACTGTATAATGGTGAAAACATTATCTGTTTCAACTATAGCAGAGTTTAAACTTCCAGACGCTTTTATCTTGATTTAAATTGCCAGTCATTCAACTTGTCTTACTTAAAACTCTGCATTAAAGGCAACCTACATAAAAAAGTCACATAGTTTAAAGCCCTTCTTAAGAACCATACGGATTCCAGACATCTATTATTAAAGTTTGACTATGATATTATATTAATTTTTACAAGAACCATTTAGCTAATTATGGTGTGTTATTATTACTTGGTTCAGTTCAAATCAATTCCAACCTTTATTACAGCCTTTGGGCCAGAAAGCACAATAATAGAATACATAGGCCTGTAATTATTAATCAAACTTTTAAAAAGCAATAAAATTACTTAAAACACATTATTATAGTAACTGTAACACAAATCAATTCAACTGCAGGTAGGAAGTCTAGAACAAATGTTAGCACAAAAACTAAAAAGATATATCAGGGTCCTGATCAGATAGAAGCAGGGAATATTTATCCCATTTTAGAGAACATGATAGATAGATTGATAGATAAGATAGTTCTTTAAAATAGAATAAATATATACAGTATCTTTCTTGATCCTCTTGAGAGAGCAATAAATGAGCAATTCAATTCAATACTCTGCACTGACTTGACCATACAATAGAGGAAACTTCTGGAGGAAAAATGTTTGTATTAAACTCTTGTGTTTAAGTACAATAAGCTGAATTAAATCACCTAGCTGAGTTGAACTATTAAATTGTTCTCATGCAAGATCAACAGCAATTCAGTGAAATATCCATACACCAGCTTCACCCAC
>NW_015387850.1:120586-124641 GCF_001527695.2 Protobothrops mucrosquamatus
ATAGTTAGTTGATAGTGCCAGTAAGGAAAAGTCTATTATCTTGGGGAAGAAATGGGACAAAGGTGATAGCAAAACTGTTCTGAGATTCATGTAAGCCAATGTTTCTTAAACTATGGTCCTAGGACTCCTGGTGTCCACAAAATCATCACCTCTGTTGAAGAATAATACAATATTAGAATCTCATCAAACTATTATGAGAAATGGGAGTGGCAACAAATGTGTCAGTTTTAGTTTTTAGTACAGTAAATGTTGATAAATATAACCCAAAGAAACAAAAGCTGTTTTGGAGACCTCCATAATTTTTAAATGTGGGTTCTGAGAGAAAAAAAGGTAAAGAAACACGGATATAGGGCATTATAATCTGGATGTTGGTGTTTAAGTAATATTCAGACATAATTTTAGCCGTTGTATTTGTAAGTGCTTTGTTTTATGCATTGCTTTTATCTACCATGCTATTTTTTTTGTTAACAGCTAATGGTGAAAACAAAACAATTATTTCTTACAAGATAAAAAGCAAAATGTAATTACAGAAAAGGAGGTTAATTGTTAATTGCTTTCGGCAAGTACAAGAATAGCTTAGTCATTATTAATAGAAATGAAATTTGTTTTAGCATGGACTACAGGCAAGCACGCATACGTTGAATAATTGATTCTAGTGAGAAATCACCCTGATAAACATTTTGTACAAACCTATGAGCTCCTTTCAGACTAATGACCATCAGAGTGGGTGCCTCTTCCTGCTTTCCTGAACTCATAAAGCAAAGGTTTGAGCATCATCTGTTCTCTGGAGCCTCTCCAAAGGGTGCTACAGAAGAATAGGAAAACATTACATGAATGGGGAGCAATCACGTTCACTATATTTAATCACAATATAATTAAATTTAAGTCTAAAGTAATATATATTTGGCTTCCAGGACACACTTTTTGACCTGCTCTCTGCCAGTTTTTGGGTTGTGCCCTTAATCTTCTACTCAAACCCAAGTAAAACTCCTATCTCAAGATAAAGTTGGTTGTGCATTTAAAAAAATGCCTAGTATGAATGGCTGTAAAGATGACCGCACACAACTAAGCAACTTTAGAATAAATTAAAGAACCCATGTCACATTGGGTCATTGTTTCAGAGATATTTCCTTACTAAACAGAGGAACAGAATGACTGCAGTGGAAGTGGCAGTGGTTTCCAACTTCCTGCAGGCTTCCCCACTTTCATTGTGGGATGCTGACAGGGCACAACATAAATCTTCCTTCCATATATCTATCCTTCCTTCCTTCCTTCCTTCCTTCCTTCCTTCCTTCCTTCCATCCTATACTCCTTCCCTCTCTTCTTCAGAGAATAGGAACACACGACAGCGAAGACAGACTTTGGTCATGGCACCAATGTCGGCAGAAATATTACATAAAGTCATGCATTTTGCTCTTGAGGTCTTGTTGTTAAAGGTAGGTATTGTTGTGTTAAAAAAATCTCTCAAAGTAATTAGTGTTGCCATATATTCTCAAGCTGATCTTTCCTTTTGCCTTCCATCTTTTCTTGTCCCTTCATTCTATACTTTAATAGGAACGTGGTGGCTCATGAGGTTAGAATGCTGGGATGATGATCAGTAGCCTCACATTCAGGGCAGGTTGCTGCCACAGAGTTGGGGTGAGTTCCTGCCATATGCTCCAGCTTCTGCTGACCCAGCAGTTCAAAAGTGGAAGACTGCAGGAGATAAATGGGCACCATTTCAGTGGGCAACTTCACAGGGATGTGGAAGGAAATCCCAACTGGGCATCCCCTGGGCAACTGTGATGTCACCCGCAAATCCTTTCACCATGGAAGTACGATGCTTCCGACATGGACGTATTAGTATTCTATAACTTTCCTTGTGTTTCTGGAGTCATCATTATCTGTTTCTTCATCTCTCCTCCTCCTTGCCGCATCCCAACAGCATTTGGTGCCATCTCTTGCCATCATTGAGAGATGGTGTCTCCTCTCTCTTTCCATTGGCATAATCATGCTGACAATATTTTATTTTATTATACTTCATCTTTTTAAATCACAATCTTGTATGTTGCTGTTCTCACCTCAGAACATTTTAGAACCTCTGCAGATTTCCCCATTGAGTTGCAGGAAGCTATCAGAGTTAATTCTAAAATAGCATCATGTGACTACCTGAAGGCTGGGGCAAGATTGGCTTACCTCAGGGATAGGTAACCTCGGCTCTTTGAGAACTCATGGACTTCAACTCCAGAATTCCTGAGTCAGGTTTCCTGCCTGAGCAGGGGGTTGGACTAGATGACCTCCAAGGTCCCTTCCAACTTTTTTATTATTATTATTATTATTATTATTATTATTATTATTATTATTATTATTATTATTATTATTATTATTATTATTATTATTATTTTGCTCAATGATAATGTCAGAGTTCAGTGGTGTTTTTGCTCATCTGTGCACAGCTCTTGTAATACCACAAGTTCTGTGGTGGGGATGGATCCATTTTGGACTTTCACTTGAAATAAGTTATAGGTTTCCTTTCAGAGTCATACAGTATGAAGCATGCCTCCCATGCTACAGAAGATCCCAGGTGTGGAAGGCCATTGCTTCATTGACTGTGGTCCTTAGCTACTCCAAGGAAACACCAATCCTGCATAAATCAGTAGATAAATCATCAAAATGGGTTGTGAAAAAAGAAGTCTGCATCGTATCTCTGGGAGGGGGGAAAATAGCCCTACCCAGTTTAAGCAGTCTGTTTAAGAAGTACTGTGCATTATAAAGAGAATTGTTTACCACAAGAGGGCATGAAACGTTCAGAAATGTAATATGAAAAAGGAAAGGTGTAGGAGAAATAGTGTGTGTTCTTGCAACAAATTGGCTTTAATTTAGCATGAGATTTCACACCATCAGCCTACATTAACAGTTTTTCTTCAAAGCACAGAAACAGCGGAGTTATCCTTATTCTTCTCTTCTGTCTGGGTGATATTTTTCTTAGTTTAAGAAGTTTCATAATAAATGGCATTATGTTTATAATATGCCCAAGGAATTAAATTTATAAATTATAGATACAGAAGCCTAAGGTTGCAGGAAAAATAATGACTGATTATTCCTAAGAGAGATTCGCTGACTTCTTAGATCTATTTTGTCCCGATACGTTCCTTTATTTTTCCCCAAGGCTCAGCAGATTAACCATATTCATTAGATTTTCTTATTTCATTATCCCCTAAGCCTCCAGTTTCCCTCTGCTTATAAGAAACATTCTGCAGACAAATCTGTAACTAATAAGCAAAATACACCCACGCTGTAAAATTGCAGGCTTATAAAATCGGACTCCCAAGTAGTCTGGAACACAGGTATTAATAAACTCCTTGAACCCGGGAATTGCAGAATTAAAAGACCCAAGGATCTTTTACTGAGCCAGATTTTTTCCATATCGTATAGGTCCATTCCCTCTCCTTTCTTTTCATACAGACAAAAGTCATATAGGACTTTTCCCACTACTGGGTGAAAGAACTATTCATTAGGGCTTTGCAAAACTTTGAAGGGATGCTTTGCTTTGAAAACTCTGCTTTGTTCCCAAGACCATGCTCCCTCCTTGCATTTTGAGTTGCTTCAGGATCCTCCTCATGTTCATTCACAGAATGGTCCTTCATGTATAGCAGAATATTTATTTGGAAAGTGTTATAGAGCTGGTTAGAGGAAGCTTGAATAGTGGTCGCCCAGGCCAAGTATCTGCAACAAGCTAACAAAAATCAGAGGCACTCTAGCTACCTCCTGCCAAGGCTTACAGGCTGGTTCAATTTCATCCAGACAGAGCAAGGCAGGTTAAAACCAGGTGGTTTGGTAGAGGAATCACTAATGGTCAGGCCACAAGAAGGTATCTTGGACCATTCCTCTCTCCAGGCATTCTCAGGGTTAAACTGGATAGACATTTAGTAAATAGCTGTTTTCCGTGCTGGCCTACAGAATTTCAATCTTGTGATGGACTGTGCATTGTGCTGGTGAATAGGGAAGGGCCTTGTTATTCAGCATCCTTGAACATACTCGAACAATAGCTTGTTGTCTTCTAATGTGGGGGGGGG
>NW_015387850.1:124847-126958 GCF_001527695.2 Protobothrops mucrosquamatus
TGGACCATTCCTCTCTCCAGGCATTCTCAGGGTTAAACTGGATAGACATTTAGTAAATAGCTGTTTTCCGTGCTGGCCTACAGAATTTCAATCTTGTGATGGACTGTGCATTGTGCTGGTGAATAGGGAAGGGCCTTGTTATTCAGCATCCTTGAACATACTCGAACAATAGCTTGTTGTCTTCTAATGTGGGGGGGGGGCGGCGTATGATATTGCTAAGTACTGGTAACCAGTGCACAGGACTGGGATGCAGTGTGCCAGAGATGATATGCATTGTCTGGCAGAATTGGTCATTGGCCATTTGGGTATGGATGCTGTTAAGGGCAGAAAGCATCCTGCAACCAAGAAGGCTCCACACACATTTGCACTACTCAAGTAATAATAATAATAAAGTTGGAAGGGACCTTGGAGGTCATCTAGTCCAAGTGACCCTGAGGACACAGGTAAACTTCCAAATGGCCCCAAAAACTCTCTAAAAGAATGCAAGTGATCAGCTGTTTGCAAACAATATAAATCCTTCCACTCCCCACCATCTAATCAGAGCTGAAGAAGCTTCTTGGATGAGAAGCGAAACGTCTTCAAAGAAAAACAAGAAAATCCAGTTGCCTCCTGAAAAAGCACCTTTGGGATGCTGTTAAGCCACATGCTGGTACAATAGCTGAGGCTATCGTTCGTAGGGTGTTAGCATCAGCACCCCAAGATGTTCCAGCCAGTCTGTTCACTAAATTGCAGCTTTTCAATTTTGCAGAAGATAGCTGAATTGCCTGGATAGCTAAATTGGACATCCAGTTATGAGGACACTACCATATTCCTGTAGAAATTGTATATAATTATATGGATTGAGTGTATGCTTACTTCTCTTCTGCCAAGTTCTGATCATAGACTAAATTAATAAATAATAAACAGGCCGGTTAGTGTCTATTCACCATTTGACAACTAACTGGGGAGCTGAGGGTGTGAAAGGACACTTCACCAAAAGTTGGGAGAAAGAAAGCATCACAAAAAGATTGGCCACACTTTGAAAATCTTTATCCCTGAGGTTTGGAGTAGGTGCTCAGGTATATGTACGGTATATGATGCAGTACCCTGTCCTTTCAGTAGTATCTGCTTAGTAACTGAAGAGGAAGGACATGCCTGAATCTTTCCAAAACATACTGCTGGTTGGGTGGCAAAGCAGAAGATATATTATAAATCTGTTGTTGAATGGTGTCAGAATAAGAATGAAAACCACTACATCAGTATGGCTAATGAGGCTGTCTCATTCATGTCTGCAATCAAGATGATGGTGACATCATGGAAATGAGGGAAGAAATCCAAGTTGTCAAACTTGGCTGGATTTCCATTAGGTTGGAACGAATGAAGTAAATTTAGTCTTCCGTTAACCATGATAGGCATGCATCACACTGAGGCAACAAGCAGATTTCTTCTAAAGTTTATGGGGAGAAACTTCAGAGCAATTTGACGTGGAACTTATTGCAGTGTATTTGGCCTGATGTTTTTTTAGCACAATTTGAGTTGTACCTATTTCTTAAATGACTAGTTAAAATACAATCCATTGGAACTGCATAATGATAGACAGCACAAACAGCTAAAAGAAAATTAAAATTGATTGCCAACTTCCCACCACCATCTTTTTCCTAGTAGCCAGACCTATGAAAGCTGAAGACAAATATATATGTACATTTTTTGAATGAAAAACATCTAGATAAGGTGACAGCTAAAGAGGACAACTTATTGGCAGAATCATTTATTTATTTTATTTAAATAAAAAGTAGATTTATAAAAACTACCGTACTCTGCACAGATTCTGGGGGCATACAATACAAATTTAGAAATAAATTGATAAATAAATAACATGACATTATTATTATTATTATTATTATTATTATTATTATTATTATTATTATTATTATTATTATTATATTATTATATTTATACCCCGCCCTTCTCCCGTAGGACTCAGGGCGGCTTACAGCCAGTTTAAAAACAGTTTAATACAATACAATACAAAGTTTTAAAAAATCATTAAAAATAAATATTTAAATCGGCCGCTTCTACTAAAATTTGGCTAAAACCAATTTAAAATACCCCTAGGCCAGTCCTGCCCGCTG
>NW_015387850.1:128636-131581 GCF_001527695.2 Protobothrops mucrosquamatus
AAAGGACTACAGGTAGTCCTTGACTTACCACTACAACTGAGTCCAAAATTTCTGTTGCTAAGCGAGTCAGTTGTTAAGTGAGCTTTGTCCCATTTTACAGCTTTTACCACAGTTACTAAGTCAGTTGCTGCAGTTGTTAAGTTAGTAACATGGTTGTTAAGTGAATCTGATTTCCCCATTGACTTTGCTTGCCGCAAAAGGTGACCACTTGATGCAATCACATGATCACATGACTGCAACTGTCATAAATATAAGTCAGTTGCCAAGTCTCTGAAGTTTGATCAAGTGACCAAGGGGATGCTGCAATGGTTGCAAGTATGAAAAACGGTCATAAGTTACTTTTTTTAGTAACTTCAAACGGTCACTAAAGGAATTGTTGTAAGTCGAGGACTACCTATACAGAGTTGTGAAAAAAGGCTATGAGGAGGCATTATGTGCACCAAAAACCCCATTTTACCAGCCTGTTTAAAAGCAAATGGAACTCCTGAATATCTTCCTGGGCAGCCCAGTTAAATTGCATGAGGTAATCTAATGCCATTTATTATGTCTATATTTTACTATAATTTTAAGAAACTTCCTTTAAAGAATTCTCTCTTAGCCCAAATTGGATGAGACTGCTTCTTGATCAAAGGTATATAAATATTACAGTTTAGATGTATTCTTATTTTTAAAAAAATAAATTGAGAAGGGCCATAGATTTTCAGGGACTCCTGCTTTGATGTTTTAACAAAGCCCTAGATGCAGGCTTAGAAGAATGATAGGAACAGCAACAGCAGCAGCAAAAAAGAGAGAAAACTCTCAGTTTTCAATCCTGAAATAACACTTGCCCAATGAGTCATGTGTTATTTTAAGAAAAATAATATACTTCATTTGGTCTGCATGTGAGAGCTGTAAAAAGCAGTAGAGCATTCAAAATATATTTTGAAGAGTTACCTTCCGGGTTTATAGAAGTATGTGTGTGTATCCATCTTATGAGCATTACCGTAGAAAAACAGATACCAAAATGGAACTTATTTTTTCCTCCAGCAGTACATCTCTAAATAATCCAAATTATATCTTCATTCCACCCAAGGTTTGGAATTCTGTTGACCTCCCTAAGCTATGTATATCCTTTTTCATCCTCTTCATCTTCACTCTTTCTTGCTTTTACCTTAACTTAGTCAAACTCAAGTTTTGCCAAAATCTGTTTTTCAGTTTTTCAAAAATGTTTTTCCTATACCAGTGGTGGCGAACCTATGGCACGGGTGCCCCAGTCCTAGGCCTTCAGCTGGGTTTTATAAAACCTTTTTGCTTTAGGCCTCCGCCGCCATGTGCAAAAAAAAAAAAAAAAGGTTCAATCAGTCAATTTCAATTTTTGCGGGGGGAAAAAAAGTCTTGCAAAGTTGGAATTGATTGAACTTTTTAGTTCCACTCAGTCTGCCGTTACCACCACAGCCACGCCCACTCAATGGGCCACACCCACTCAATGGGCCACACCCACCCGGCACTCGGCGATGCATAAGTGGGTTTTGGGTTGCAGTTTGGGCACTCGGTCTCTAAAAGGTTCGCCATCACTGTCCTATACAAAAGTGATATTTATTTTCTTGCTTTATTCTCTGAATAGTTGAGAAATTCTTTTGCAGTCAGTGGTTTTGAGCTAATTGAATTGTTCTGATATAGTGAAGGAAGCATATTTTATCTATGGTTCCCCCCCCCCCCCACTTTCTAATCTGACAACACTCAGTGGGATGAGTTGCTTTTCATGAAACTGTTGGAAGCCAGGGAGGGAAAAAAGCACCGGAGAGATGATCCTAGGACAAAAGACAAGACATTGACATCCCCTTCTTGCAGGACGATGAGAAACTCTATGAAATTCCCCTCTTGTTCATAAGAAGTTCTAAAGTATTTGTCAGGACCATACGTTAAGTTGTTATTCAAGACTATACATAAGAAACTAGTCAACTAAAATTCAATACTAAATTGGCTCCAGAGTCGAATCAATAAAATTCAAGAGAGATTGGACATAGACCGTTTGTGGGAATGTAATGACTCTAGGCTGATGACTCATTTAATTCCATCCCTCAGCTCTGCTTTCTCTTCTCCTATAGTAAATTCTTTTTTCATCAAATTAAATGACAACTGATAAAAATAAACTATATATTTATTATTTCTTGGCTAGAAGCAGTTTTCATGTCAAACAATTAGGAGTGAAATCTAACAGCTGACCAAAAACTTGAAATGGAAGTTTTGCTTTCTGGATATAAAAGTAATGCAAACTGTTTCATATACAGCAATGGAAACACATGAAAGCATAATGTAGCTTTGGGAATTTGTTACTTTTGGTAGTAACAAAGCTCTGATTAGTGCAGTTATGTAAATTGTATTACAAAGAGGGAGCATATATGTGGAGAAGTAAGGAATAATCAACCAAGGTGGAAAAGTAAAGCAAACATTCCCCCAAATAAAACTAGAAGTACTGATTGCTGGTATACTATCTATTCTGGAACCTTCTCTTTCCAGGTCTTTTTTTAAAATATAGATATTTTATTAAGTTTTTTATCGTTACAAGTCTTTACTGCTTAATAAACAACGTGTTGTCTGGGTTCACATATTTAACATTGATAATAATATGGTTTCTATTTCTACTCTCTATTCTGCTTTTCTAGCCATTTATAAAAATTATCCCATGTTTGAAAATATTCTGTATCTTCTTTCCCTTTCATTTTCAATGTAAGCCTATCCATTTCCGCACAATCCAAAATTTTCCTAATTATATCTTCTTCTGATCGTGTTTTTTCATTTTTCCAATACTGTGCAAATGTAATTCTTGCTACTGTTAATACATGTAATATTAAATATATACATTTTTGTCATAGTTCTCTGTAATTATACCTAGAAGAAATAGTTCTGGCTTAAAACCTACATGTTTTCTTAACATTTTCTGTAACCAGATGTGGATTTTTGAC
>NW_015387850.1:132444-134914 GCF_001527695.2 Protobothrops mucrosquamatus
TAATTATATCTTCTTCTGATCGTGTTTTTTCATTTTTCCAATACTGTGCAAATGTAATTCTTGCTACTGTTAATACATGTAATATTAAATATATACATTTTTGTCATAGTTCTCTGTAATTATACCTAGAAGAAATAGTTCTGGCTTAAAACCTACATGTTTTCTTAACATTTTCTGTAACCAGATGTGGATTTTTGACCAACATTTTGTTGCTTTAGGGCATGTCCACCAAAGGTGATAGTACGTGCCTGGCTTTTGCCTACATTTCCAACAGTTACTAGACATTTTTGCTAATCTTGCAGGTGGTAAATATATAAACATTTTATATAGATTTTCTTTATAAATAGCTGCCCTTGTTATTTTATAGTTTCTTTCCCACAAATTTTTGCCATTTTTCTAATTCTACATTGTGTACAATTTTTTTTGCCCAAGTTATCATTGTTTCTTTAACTTGTTCATCTTCCATCTTTAGGTTTAACAAAAATTGATAGAGTTTTTAAATCAATTTTTCATCTGATGACAATAGTATCTGGTCAAAGACTGTTTGATCTTTATAAAAAAAAACCATATGTTTTGGCATCATTTTCGTATCTCATTTGCATCTGCAAGTGTGGCCACCATGATACCTCAAAGCCCTGTTTTTCCAATTCTTGTTTTTTTGTAATTGCCATAGTATTCAAAATGTCCCTGTATGTCACAAGTTTCTCATAGTTGATTAAATTTGGGTGCACAAATGCTTCCATTGTCGAGATCCATCCTGATATTTTCATATAGATTTTCATTTTTATCTTTTTCCATGTCAGAAGTAAGGCATTTCTTATATAGTGATTTTGAAAGTATTTATGGATTTTATTCTTCCCATATGCCATCCTTTCCAGGTCTTTGCTGATGTTACCATCTTCCAGAAATGATAAATTGTCTTGAAATTTTTATTCATCAGTCAAAATAAGATACATATTAAGTATTTAAGAATCATTAATTTTTATAATGAATCTGTGTGCTCACCATCAACAGTGTGGAATCCTGTCTGGCTTTTGGACTGTTTTCTGAAGAGAAATGATCAAAACACCATCTTCTTTCTTCCTTTCTTTTTTCTTGCTAAAAGAATCACCTGAATGCTTCATGGTCAGATGGCTACTGGAAAAAAGAAGGTGGCACTGGCAGCTGTGACACATGCTTACAAGACAATATTGGTTTTTGGAACCAAGAAAGGCAAAATGTTATTGGAAAAATAAGATGAATCCTTCCTTCCATTTCTAAGTGGTACTTTGTCAAACAAGGTAAAAAACGTCTTTCAGAAGTTTCCTCCTCCACCATCTCCCACTCCGATTTAGCATAATACTTCTCATATGGGAAGAACAGGGATACATGCACATCCCTGCTCTTTCTGTGCAAGAGCATTTGCACTTAATCAGGTGAATTTTATCTTGCAAATGGACTAGAAAATACAGGTAGTTATCAACCAAAGACTGTAACAGAGTCTGCTCATTAGAGCCACAAGTGGTGACAACCATTAAGTGAGACAGCCTTCCTTAATGACCCCCACCGCCTGATCTTCCTCATGCCACCATTAAATGAATGTATGGGTAATGACCATACATGGGGTACCTCATGGATGGTGGAGGGTCAGGAAGGCCTGCCAACTAGCAGAGACCATAAAGGAGGTAGACAAGCAGCAAAAAGCTTTGCAAAGCCAAAAAGAGCCCAGGGGGGGGGGAGGGAGAAGGGGGGGGGAGGGAAAGCCCAGCTAGATTAGGGGCATGTATCACATTTTAATGCCTTCTTGCTTGGCCGATGAAGTCAAGCTTGTGGGCTGGGCCTCTGCCCTGATCAGCCTGCCTTTAGGAGACTGCAAACTTCTGGCTTTTTCTAACTTTGGGGAAGCCAGCCTCCATGCAAAGGTGGCAGCTTCAGGACAAGCTTCCCCTAACCTTCCCCCAGAAACCCATGTTTCTTCAATAAACAAAACAAAAAAACCCTTATTGATCTTTCTCCCTCCTCCTAATTAGATGCGGAAAGTAAACTCTCCGCCTCTGCCCTTCAATTTCTAAAGCCTCATTCGCTAAATTTACTGCATGCCTGGAAAAAGAGTGACAAAATCTGTAAGTTACCTTGATGAGAGACTCCAGGGTGAAGAATTGGGGAAAGGAAGGAAGCAAGGAAAGAAAATCTTTCTTCAGCTTCTTTGAGGAGCTGAAGACAAAGTTTAGCCCCAAAGCAAAAGCAGATAAAGTATAAACGTGTAGTAAGTCTGTATTGGCAGGGGGGCACAGGTCGGCCCCAAGGCCCCTAACTTGTGGGGTGCCACAAGGGTCGGTCCTCTCCCCCTTACTGTTCAATATTTATGTGAAGCCGCTGGGGGAGATCATCCGTGGCTTTGGGGTGGATTTTCATCAGTACGCTGACGATACTCAGCTGTACATTTCCACCCCAGGCCACCCCAATGATGCCCTTGACGTGATGGCCCGGT
>NW_015387850.1:136279-142953 GCF_001527695.2 Protobothrops mucrosquamatus
TTATGATGACTGATTGGCCACGTGCCTCCTGAAAAATCTTGAGAGATACTTTGGATCTTGGACCAACATTTACAGAGTATAGGAAATGAGAGTCAGCCAGTAGAACCAATGAGGGAGTTGTGGACAAAAATGCACTTTGAGTCCCTGCCCAAACAATTAATTTCTCTTCCCCTTCCACATTTTCCTCTCTTTGATCCCTTCACCCTTCCCTCCTTTTCTGCACTGTGTCTGTTGCTTTTTTTCTTCCCAGATGTAGCCGCATGAAACATCTTTTTTTCTTGGTAGGTTTTCTTCTCTGATACAGAGACACAATTATTCTTGACATTTTTTCTTCAGAATTTATCTAGGGGACATAGATATATAGAAGGGGAGGAGGGGCAGATTATTTTTCTTTCTTAATACATGAGTGGTGCTAAAATGTGAAGTGTTGTGGGCTTCTCCTTTATAACCTTTTCGGGAACATCACTAAACAGAGCCCTTTGCAAAACCTGGGCCTTTGCTGGGAAAGAAGATAGCATTTCTGTTCCCAGTAATCTAGTTAGGATTTCTCAGTTGCCTGTCTTTTGTAATTCAGGGCAAAGATTTATTTATGGGAGGGAATATTTTACAGAAAGAATCGGATCTGTCCCCAACACTATGGATTGAAGCGGTTGGTTCTGGAATCAGTGCCCAGTTCATTGAAATATTATTTCTTTTTTAAATTGGAGTCAGTTTGGATTTTCTTCCTCCTGTCATAAAATTACTTACTCATAATTGGTCTATAATTCTTAACAGTCATCTTATCAAATTATTTCTTATTGTTAGATTGTCTGCTCTGCTATAGGTTAAATTTTTTCCCCCACTTCTGAAAACTTGGTATAAATGCCCTTTCAAAGTTCTCCACTAAACTTTGGAGCAGGGCAATTGGGTGGATGATTTCTATGAACTTCTCCAGAGGAAGGAGAACTTTTCTAAGAATTTCTTGGGAAGAAAAACTTTTAAAAGGCAGGATTTTTTTTTTTAACAGTAAGAGTATAGTTGTGCTGTTAGTGAAAACCCTCAAAGAGAAGAGTCCTGCTTTGAATATCACTGAGCTACAGGAAGCTAGTACTTACTTGTAGAAGGATGAAAAAAGTGTATTATTTATGCACACCCCTTGGCTATTTTCAAGGAAAGAAGATTCACCTTTCATCTGTGAATTTCTCCAAAATTGTCTTCAGATTTTCTACAGCAAATTCTCTATCAACTAATAAAAGAATAATTGGTAGAAATAAAATACAGAAGAGTCCCTGATATCTATTTCTAACACACATATACATACACTTCCCTTCATAAATGATGTAATTATTAAAATCTTTATTTACTATTTATGAAAGTAACTGAATTGTTAGCTGTGCTAGTTTTCAAAGGGTTTTGAAAAGACAAAGGGTTTTGTTTTGTTTGTTTATTTTTAAAGTTTGTAATATGTTCATCCATAGCATACCACCGACTTCTATGTTGTCAGAAAGGATAAACATCATAGGATTTCAGAAGCAGCAGGCAGGCAGGCAGGCAGGCAACTGTTGTGAGGTTGTCACTACCACCCTCCAAAACATATTATTTAGCATACCATAGGGCACATTGCTAACTGTGAATCTTTAACCTCTAGTCTAGACAGAATCCTAGAAACATTCCATCTGGCCAATTCCATTGGATCAGAATCCAAAAGTTGTCAAAACTCTCTTTTGCTTGTAGAAAAACAACAGACCCTTTTGCAAGTGGTTCATTTTCTCCAAGGCCAAAATAAGTTTAATGATCCCAGTTGCTTTCATAGTACCGGATATATTGTTCATAGCTGAGGATAAACATTTTCTGAACCCCTCTGTCTGGTGTTTATATAGAAAATTGGTCCAGAAAAGAGTCATTTATCTGTGCTCCCTTTCTGTTAATTTGTTTGAAATAAACAGTTATGAATAAACCATCCTTTCTCTAAATACTTTTAGGTGATATGGTGTTCTTGGAGCTCTTTTCTGTACATTGCATAGCGAGGACAATAATAATAATAATAATAATAATAATAATAATAATAATAATAATAATGATAGTAGTAGTAGTAGTAGTAGTAGTAGTAGTAGTAGTAGTAGTAGTAGTAGTAGTAGTAGTAGTAGTAGTAAAAATGAAAATTTCAAGACAGCATCTGACAGTGTGATTTTTTGACTCTTTTATCCACCGGATAGTCAGTAACTAGTTGAGTCTTTATGTATGTGAGAGATTCACATCAATAATCAATATGCAAAAGAAATCAGAAATACTAAGTGAAGATAACAGAGGGCTGCTACTTCTCTAATAAGTATTTCTGAGATAATAAATGGTTGGAGCTTGTGGGAGTTTTCTATGGTTTGATGTGAAGGAAAGTGATTGCCATTTTCTGCTCCATGTAGGTTTTATTTGTATGAATAAATCTCCATGTTATCAGTGGGATTTCTGGGTAGATCTTTAAATTATTCCTTGAAATAATAAAAAAAATCAATAGAATGCTTCCGCAACATTTGAAATAAGAATGTTACTAATAAACAGATATTATTCATTACTTATTCATGCACCAACTATAATTTAGTGATGGTATGTTCTGTAGAATTCTTGTTGCCTTCTATTATAGGTTTTATAGTAAAATAGAGGACAACAATACATTCTTACATTAAAAAAAAACCTGTCCATTTCACCATGTGAAGCCACTTAGTGTAATGCAGGCTTTCTTCAGTGAATGAACAACATCTCATGAAATGGAAACCACATTTTTCCATTTAGTGAGGTACAGAATGTCTCTTCAGAGCAGCTCTGTGAGTTTGATAATATTCATTTCTTCCCTAAGAGTAAAACTCATAAAATAAAATTAGGAGTTCTAACTAGCCAAAATGAAAATATCTGGCATAATACCATGCATTTCTATTTAAAAGTAATTCCCAATACAGCTTACTCGCAGGAAATTTACAACAGAATATTAAATTGCAGTCAGTATCAATTTCCACTGACTTTAATAGAAGAAGACAAGGCACCAGAAATCTACAACAAACAAGCATTTTTCAGTTATGTCCATTTTTTTAAGGCAATGAATCTGGTCGATCCACTGAAAACCACAGCAAGCTTTCCATATTTTGACTGTCTAACTTATGGTGCAAAGTCTCCCATCAAGAGTAATTTTTTAAAATGTCTAATTTTTATAATTCTGGTTAATTTGTTCCAAAAACACATTAGCATCAATCAAGTGTGCTACTCTCTAATTCTGGAGTAAAAGTCTTTGTAACTAGCATGTTCCCCCTGCAGATGACACTTTCCATATTGCACCTACATGCTGAGGCCTGATTGCTACCCAGCCTGATCATCTCCAAATGACAGAAAATAGTAGTAGAATTTTAAAGAGCTGCAAAGCAAATCTGAGTGCATTATGCTGATTCTGAAGTGCACAGGAAGAAGCACCTTGGAATGCCAGGATGATTATAAAGAAGTTTCTCAAATAGTAGTTTCTGTATAATTTTCTAGCTCTTCTATCTGGCCTGTCTACAAACTTTGGATAAAAATCCAGCCAGGTTAAATACCTTTGGGAACTTTTTTTAAAAAAAATCAGCAGGTGATCTGGAGATGTATTTAACTTTTAATTCAGCTTAGGGCTAGAAACAAGCCTAGAAGCAGCAACCATATGAGCACAGCAAGATTTCTGTTTTTCTAGACTATGGTCAATGCCTTTCAGGTGCTAGAACTGAAAAGAAAGAAAGGCTGATATCTTTCAGTATTATCAATCTTATGAGGTGTTGATGCTCTTTACGTCTAAAATTGTATAAGGATGCCAAACTCTAATGCATTCTCACATAATAGCATCAAGATCTTGTGACTTGTTATGAAATCTCATATAATAATTCCAAAATCTTGCCGGAAATATTAGTGAACTTGTGCAAGTGCCAAAATCAAAACTCCCAGGTTTCTACTTTGCCTTCTCTAGCGTTGAATTAAGAAGCGGATTATAGCTTCTTAAGAGACCTTTTCGGAGTCAAACGGAATCTTATAGCTATCACTCACCAAAGACATTTTCCTATCTTAGGCAAATACAATAAAATACAAATGAAGGCGAATAGAGGTGTCCCAGGATAATGTTGCAGGATCCAATCTCAGTCGATCACAGGGACCAGAGGTTTTATCTTCTGAGCTTTTGAACTCAGTTCTCTGAAGATGGGCTCCGCATGAGTCCAAAAGTTTGGAAGACAAAACTTCTGGTTCCAGTGACCAACCCAGATTAGATCCTGCAAAGGATAAAATACTTTTTTTTCTTATTACATCTACAGAATCTGTCCAGTTGCTTCATCTTAGCTTTATCTGTGCCATTTGAGGATAATAACCAATAACTTACACAATGGAAGACAGGTCAAGTGGCATCAATAGCTCTTCAAGGCTTTGCTTCTACCTGCTAGAATATGCTGTCTCAGTCTCCTGTTTCATTCCACCTTTACTCTTTCTCATTCTTGCTGAACCAGCAACCCCCAGTCCACTTGAACAATTTATGAAGATGACAAACTCTAGCAGAAACCACACAGAAATCTCTATTCTAACCCACTGCATTATGACATAGATTAAAATTCCTCAGTCCTATTGCTAAGGCTGTAATTCAAGTCATTTGGGCACACAATTAAGACTGCTTGCTTCCCTTAGGCCTATTTCAAAGCCTAACGGAAAAGGAATTAGTGTAGTCAGTCTTTGTGTAGAAACACTACATCAAGATAGGTGTGGAAATAAGATGAGGGGAGTGTGAAGGTGGCAAAGGTAGGCAAATGACAAAATGTGAATGATGACATCATCATACAAATGGTGGGTCTTGCATACAAGCATCAGATGCCTGGACACACATACATAGTAGACACACATACATGATTTTCATTATGGTATCATGATTGTTGTTGACATCATTACAAACAGGCACCCAGAACTTAAGGAGAGACAAAATCATGTTGCTATTCAGTTTCATTTTCAGTGAAGAATACCTGGTCACCTCAAGGAAAACAACTGGATTCCAGTTATTCAAATATAGTTGATTTTGTCTCAAAGTCATAAATATATTCCTTAAAATATTTTCTTAGCACAAATCCAATATTTGTATAGCTACTCTGTCCTATAAAACCCATACAAAACAGGGTGCATTGCTAAAAGTATCAATTAGGGTTGCCAGGTGTCCACTATTTGAGCAGACAGTCCACTTTTTTCACATTATGTTCACTATTTTTTTTCACAAAATAGTAGACATTTTTTTTATTCAAAAGCTTTATGATGAAATGGTACGTAATCTAAAGCTGTACAGTCTACTTTTTTTTTACTACTTAACCCCCCCCCCCCACTTGTCCACTATTTTTTGGAAGCAGACCTGGCAACCCTAGTATCAATAATGAAAAAAATACTGAGATTTCTACCTCTATATCAGAAAATATGGTTAAAACGGATGAATATATTCACATGAAGTTTATAAGAATATCTCTTCTCCCTATACCAGTGTTAAATTGAAAAAAAAAGACATTGCCAATACCTTATTTTCCCTTTCTTTGTCGCATTAAGAATTGGGTTTTATTAATGCACATTTAACTGTTTTAATGCCATTTTATGCTCATTCAATTCCAAATCCATATCAATAGCTTCATTTTGTCTGAACTAAGGTTAAATTTATTCATTCAANATCTCTTCTCCCTATACCAGTGTTAAATTGAAAAAAAAAGACATTGCCAATACCTTATTTTCCCTTTCTTTGTCGCATTAAGAATTGGGTTTTATTAATGCACATTTAACTGTTTTAATGCCATTTTATGCTCATTCAATTCCAAATCCATATCAATAGCTTCATTTTGTCTGAACTAAGGTTAAATTTATTCATTCAACGTAGAACTCTGGTTAGGTACCCATTCGAAACAACCTCTGTTCCTCTTGGATTAATACAGAAAGGTATTATTCATACTGTTGCGGAATTTTTGCCAAAGAAAGGAGTACAATACTGAGGAGATATTGCCAAACTTTATTCAACTTGGATGCCTACTTTGCAAGAAACAGGAGCCTGAACAACATAAAGACAGTTTTCTGATAAACTTTGGGTTGACAGATAGGCAATCCCAGAGATCTGATTCGCAGAGAAGTTTTTTGAGGAACTGAGATAGGTGTTAGACAGGGATAAAAAAGATGTTGAGACTCTAGAAAGAGTACAGAGAAGAGCAACAAAGATGATTAGGGGACTGGAGGCTAAAACATATAAGGAACGGTTGCTGGAATTGGGTATGTCTAGTTTAACGAAGAGAAGGACTAAGGATGACATGATAGCAGTGTTCCAATATCTCAGAGGATGCCACAAAGAAGAGGGAGTCAGGCTATTCTCCAAAGCGCCTGAAGGCAGGACAAGAAGCAACGGATGGAAACTAAACAAGGAGAGAAACAACCTAGAACTAAGGAGAAACTTCCTGACAGTGAGAACAATTAACCAGTTGAACAACCAGCCTCCAGAAGCGGTGAATGCGCCAACACTGGAAGTTTTTAAGAAGAAACTGGACAGCCATTTGTCCGAAATGGTATAGGGTTTCCTGCCTGAGCAGGAGGTTGGACTAGATGACCTCCGAGGTCCCTTCCAACTTTATCATTATTATTATTATTATTATTATTATTATTATTATTATTATTATTATTATTATTATTAT
>NW_015387850.1:144018-171731 GCF_001527695.2 Protobothrops mucrosquamatus
TTTAAAATTTACAGCAGTTCTGAGTCTTGGTGGCACCCATGTGAGAGTATCGGAACTTGCAGCTGTGTTTTCATTTCTCTTTTATCTCTTCCCAGTTACTCAGCAAGGAGTAGTGTGAAATATGTCAGCCGCTCCTAAAAGTATGAGCAGAAACAGCTCTTCCAACAAATTCATAGAAGAGATTTATAAGAGGGCCTTCCCTGGTGCAGTGAAATTATCTTCTGCTACGATATAGAGGGATCTCATGAGCATGGCTAGTAGGATTAGAACTGTGGAGATTTCACTTGCTATAAACAAAGTTTTTCTTTCCCCTCTATTATACGAAAATTGTTCAGGGAAACAAATACTAATTTCTCCTGGCCTATTGGAGTAGAAACCACAAGGAATGAAACAGGTAACTGTGATAGAAAACCGAGTTGTAGCTTTTGCAGTGGAAATGTCGCAGTCTGTCTACATTGAATTGCTGTTATCAAAAATAACCTCTCTGTGATATATTTATCTTGATGAGCGAATCACCTGAGCAGCCTCTGTTGAAGATGGTGTAACTATTTCCTCCTCCTTTTTTTGTTCAGTATTATTTTGTTTTTAAAATATTTTAAAGTTGTTTGTACACTTGGAGACATTGTAAAATGCCTTGAAAATACGTAGTGGAACCAGGAAATAAGTGTCTCAAGTTAGTAATCATTACTGAGTAAAAAAAAAATGCTTTTGGAAAGCTGACTACAATTTTTCTCCTCTTTAACTTCTGAATTAAGGTTTGAATTTGGTCATGTACAGTACTGCTGAATTGAATATGAAGATGCCCAACCTTAATAAAATCTAAACCGATCAGATGAACAGACTGAGATTCATCTAATGCAATATATTTGATTTAATAATCCTTACGTATTTCATCAAAATAGCCCAAAGATGAATAAGCCTATTGTTTCTAAAACCATTGGTTCTTTCTAATATCACATAAGAAGTTTTAAAGTCATGGTCAGCCAAATGTTAGGCTTACTTCTAGATTAGCTTTGCTTGGCAAGAGATTATTCCAGACAAATCTTTTTAGATAATATTTTGCTTTATGTATGTGTCTCTTGCTATGTTACTCATGCTTGTCTTAGTTATACAAGATCACAGTGGTAGTTTAATGTAATGAGGTTATGAAAAATATTTGCCAAGTAAAAAAAAAAGGGGGGGGTTTTGCCAAATTTCTCTCTTGTGTACAATTTGTCAATTATAAAAGCATTCTAGTTTCCCAAAAAACAAAAAAAGCAAACTTTTTCTATATTCTTGCAAAAAAGAATATGAATGTATCCATATAGTTACTGGGAGTTCGATTTTCAATTGAGGCACACTAAACTTATTGAGCCTAGACCAATCTGCAAATAAGTTGAGAACTCAGTCCAAAAACTTTATTTAATAGCTAATAGCTAATCTTGATGGTAAGATGAAATGAAGAAGGCACTGGAAAATATATATATATTTAGAATCTCTATTTAACCACCATGTCTATGTTGTAAACCGTAATATTTCTTAGCTAAGTATATTTGCATTATAAATTGTTTTTATAATCTCATTTATCACAATTATTGCCCAATAAAATAAGTGAAAAACCATCAAAGGACTTTTCTTGAAAAACCACAGTTCCCAAGATTGTCTGCATATCTGTAGTAGGGTTTGCCCAATGTCAGCAAATCTAAAAAAATAATAATTGGATGTGAAGACTCGCTAAAATTAGTATGAGAGAATTTTTTTTAACAGCAATAGACTCTAAAAACAATACAGAGAAGAGCAACAAAGAGGATTAAGGATCTGGAGACTAAACTGCCTTTTGAACGGTTGATAGAATTACATATGTCTAGTATAACAAAGAGAAGGGCTTGACATGACAGCAATCTTCTAGTGTTTGAGGGGCTCTCACAGAGAAGAGGAAATCGACCTATTCTCCAAAGCTCCAGAGAGCAGGACAAGAAGGAATAGATGGAAGTTCATTAAAGAGAGATCCAGCCTAGCACTAAGGAGAAATATCCTGCCAGTGAGAACAATTAATCAGTGGAACAGTTTTCTTCTAGAAATTTTGGATGCTCCATTATTGGAGGTTTTCAAGAAGAGATTATTTGTCTGGAATAGTATAAGATCTTCTGTTTGAGCAAGAATTGGACTAGAAGACCTCCAAAGTCCCTTCTAATCTTGTTATTCTATGTTCTATATCAGAGGTCCCCAACCTTTTGGGCACCAGGGACCGGTTCCGTGGAAAGAGGGTTTTCCACGGCCTGGAGGGTGCTTGGTTTTGTGTGCTGCCTGCATCCCATGGATGGGGCTTTGCTTGTTTGTGCAAACCAGTTGCTGGCATGCCGTGGCCCAATACTGGTCCATGGACCAGGAGTTGGGGACTCCTGTTCTATATTACAGCAATAATAATATCTTCTAAGTACTAGGATGTAAACAGTGAGTATCGCTATTTATAGATTGAGTAGAAACTGGTCTCTACATTCTATATTGGAAAATACATCAACCTGACAATGTCATTATGTACTGCATTAAGATTGAGAACATACATATTTCCATTTGTATTGTGCTTTTATCATGGTAGGTTGCTCTGCTGCTGATACAGTTAATACCTCCATAGACTGACTTTGTAAAAAAATATAGCTGTACAAGACTGAAGAAATCTGTAGGAACAATCATTCTTCTTGTTTGTTCTAATAATTATCATGTTATGGATGTGGTAATTGCTTTTTAAGTAAGATAAATTTCCTGCTTTTGACACTGAAACAGCTATAAATTTCTATAGCCTGTTCTCACTGAAAATCTGGAAAGAAATTTTTTTTATTATGGTTTCAGGAATATAAATTTTGAGATCCTATTTAACCAACTGAAACCAATGAAGTATAATGCTTAGTTTTTAATGGATCATACTCTTTATTTTATCCTGACATGAAATTTTACAGCCCAAGGTGTTGTAGAGAAGCTGCTTGAGGAATATATTCAATATAATATTGCATCAGTTATGTGTGTGTGTGTGTGTGTATACACACACATACAATGAGAAAGAGAGTTGTCATAGGATAATGAAAACCTTAGTAACATGAAGATTCTGCAATTCAATAGATACTTATAAAAGTGATTAGAATGGTCTTCCCTGAGCTAGGAAAGAGGAGTGAGCTTTTAGAAACACTCAAAATACTTACAGAACATCTGGAGATCCTTCCCTTATTTACTAGATTCTTGATTACATCTCCTGATCATCCAAGGGTGTTTACAAAGCTAATAAAAAAGCTCCACTCTAGCTGACAGTCTTTGCTGACATTTGTGGAACATGCTTTTTTTTTCTTTGAAGAGCTCTGCAAAACTTGGGTATAGCTGGCTGTCAAGAGTTTGACATGAATATTGATTCTGGAACTGAGTACATGTATTGTTACAATGCGCAAAACTCCAGAGCACATAACTTAGATGCCTTCCTGGTTCCTGGCCCAGAAAGAGGCCAACTTATTCATCATCTGAGAGGCTTGCAAAATTTCTAGTGTCTTTCCAGTTTCCAGCTTCTGCCACTTATTCTGAGGTTGAGAGATCAGAGACGTTTTCTTAAAAACATAGTGGGCTTTTTAAAATAATGAATTCATGCTAAAGAGTCGTAATAAACTCTTTGAAAATGCATATTTTGCATTTTAATAAAAATTAAAAAAAACCTCAACAATTATATATACAATGACTTTTTAGAAATTTTCAATGAAGGATAACTACGTTTTATTGTAACTATATAATCTACATCTGAAAGCAATTTCTTCATAAATCACAAGCTATATCAAGTCCTCAGTTCACAGTGTAATGAGGGCCATAAATTTATCTTTCCCACATTGAAGGGCCAGCTCCTTAACAAAAAGAAGAGCACAGTCAATCCACTTCCATCATCCAGCTGTCAATTTCCATGTACTACGTATATAATTCAAAATAATATGGGGATCCAAAAATATTAAACTTTTTCTCAAAGTCAGATAAATGTAAATTATTACTTCTTCCCTGAATAGGACCCAGCAAAAACATGTGTTAAGTGTTATTCTTGCTGCATGTCCAGGAGTACAATGATTTGCTCACTGCTATTCTGTACAAATGTGAAAGGGCCTAATAAATCCAAATGATTGTTGTTGAATAAACTGTAATCTAAGGACCATCCAAACTATAATGCAATCTGCTTAATAAAATTAGCAAATTATACTAATTGGATAAAATATTATCTAGTTTGAATACCTTTGATAAAACAATGTAAAACGTAAAGCTCAAGCCAATGGAGCCTGGAATGAGATTAGTAAAACTGAAATTTTGAAGTTGGCACCAAAGCACAACCAAAGATATGTAGGCATTGATCATGACATTTATATATCTCTCTTTTTTAAAAAACAAGTTTTATTAATTTTCCATTTTTATAAACCTTCGAGTATTTAAGGAAGCAACATGGTGGTTGGGTAATACATAGTCCAATAACACGCTTATCCATACATATATCAGTTTACATCATCAAAAATTTCCTCTCTGTTTCCCTTAGTCATTGTACCAAATGCAAATTAGTAGGTTGCTAGTTATAAATCAATCATTTAAAACATTTATAAACAACTTTTAGATTATATATCTCCAAATCCTGTTTTTGACTTTTGTCTGGTTTCAATTAGAATATTCCAGTTGGCTTGTTTAAGTTTCGGATAGCCCACGGTTCCCTTAATTCATACAAAATAATATCATATCTAAAATACATTTATTATTTATTCCAGTAAATTCTTAATTTATTTCACCATCATATTCCAATTCTCATTTTAATATCATCGCTTACTCATAAAATAACCTTTATCCTCTATTTATAATTCAAAACAATTGTTTAAGTAACTAATTTATTTCCCTTATAGATATAGATCCTAACTATTAAATCCAATAATATCTTTTAAAATCTCCTTGGCTCATTACATAAAGTTTAAAGCTCTTCCCTTAGGTATCACACAAAGAAAACCATTTTTTTTTTAAGTCTAACTCTGGCTTCCTTTTATACCAAGCCAACTTTTAGATCCTCAAGTGGCTCTCCCTTCCTTCCTGGATATATCATTTGAAACAGGGGAGACCATCCAATCATCAGCCTATCAAGGAAACCAGTCCATTCACAGTCGTTGAATTGTTGGCCAAATGGTTTAAATCTCCATATCTGAGTTAATATATTTATCATACATTCAGACTGGTCTTCTTCTGGTTTCAGCTGAAGTAGATGAAAATTCATGTTCGATGTTGTAGTTGTTTTTGGATCATCTAGATTATCTAGAATCTCAGTGTATTGTTGTAAATCCTCTGCAAGTTCCATCTTAGCATTGCTTTGTTCAGTTTCTGTTGCTGTTGTAGTTGTAAAGTCTTTAAGTGAGGTCAAAATTTGGGTATTAAAGTTCTGAGTAGATTGTTCCTGGCATTCTTTAAAATCCATTTTGTTATTAGTTCCTTCTTCTGTTGTTTTTTGAAGTGTGGATTCCTCTAATGGAGTTAAAGCTGCGTTTTGTGGCTTTAAAGTGGCACATAAGTCTTTGATACTAGAATTCATTAGCTCAGTAGCCTCTAGAATTTTTTCAAGTATAAGTTTGACATTAGACTGTGGGTGGTATTCCTCCATTTCTGTAATGTTTACAGTCCTTTAGTGGAGGCTATTTTTAATAAGAGCCAATAACTGTCCACCTCCACTATAAAGAAATATTTTCACCACCCAGCTGTTTCAAGTTCTTATCTTTTGGTTGCTGTCAAGGATGAATTTTAGTCTCAGAGATCTCCCAGTCAGTAAAAAATTATTCCACTTGCTATATCAAATTTGACCACTAGATGTCCCCAGTGACATACAAAATAGGGCTTTTTTCAGGTTCAAGAGAGGAAACAAAGAACATTCCCTCCCCCCCCTCCCAGTTAACAAAAAAGTAAAGCAGTAAGTTTTTGTCGAGATACAGAGCTTTTAGGGAGCCCAGGTATCCAGATATTACAAATCCAGGTAAGTGGTCTTTTAATCTTGTTGTTCCTTTTTGTGTGTGTGTGTATTTCTTGGCTTTATATTCCCAGAGTGAGCAAAAGCCGTGGAATTCAGCTAGGGGAAAGGGGTATTTCAATTTTTTTTTACAGGAAAGTAGTTGGGAAGGAGAAAAGGAAAAATAGGGTCTCACCCAACTCCTCCAGTTGCTTCTTCATGCTTGGTTGGTGCTTTGGGCTTTCGGCTGGTTCGACTAAGTGAGCCTCTTTTCCTCTTCGGTCCTGAGGAGTTACTGCAGATCAAACGGAGAGGCTGCCGCCCCTCCGCAATCCAGCAAGAGTCCCCCCCAACAGTAGTCGCCCCTCTAGGGTAACTTTTGATCCTTTCCAGGGTCTTCCGAAGGAGAAAAATCAGACGGCGGGGAGAGGGATCTCTCTGTGTGTCCGCCAGTGTTGAAAACTGGAACTGGAAGCATATATATATATATATATATATATATATATATATATATATATATATATATATGTTTTCTGAGGTTTTCGCGGGTGTTTGTATGTAGGTCTTTAGTTATTCGGGTTTTCTCCCGCGTAGAATTAAACGTACCTTGGCGATGTTTCGACGAAGTCACATTCGTCATCTTCAGGCTGGTGTCTTCAGCTTCGTGCTTCTAAGAAAGCAAATGAACATAGTCAGGCTTATTAAAAAGTGGATCATAAATCAGCACCTGAAGACCAAATTAACATATAACAAAACTATTGAAGGCTACTAGTGATAATGGCAAAGTATTTGCTCCAGAACTGAGGACAGTATATTACTTACATAGTTGCTGAGATGATGGGTGCTCGGAGCATGGTTTTTTTATATTTGTATCCTGGAATTTTTACTGGCATTGTTTAGCTATTCTGAGAATAGAAAGCCTGACTAAATGGCCCTTTGGCCTGATCCTTCTCAATGCTTCTTATGTTTTTATCTGATGCAGACTGCTACAAAATTCCATTTTACTTAATATTAGCAAAAAAGAAAAAAAGGAAAATTCTTGAAATAAACCCAGGAGACTATAATAAATGGGTATGTTGACATCCTGCAAAGAAAGAATCATAATACCTGATCACAGACTATAATATTTCAGCTCATACTATATCTCTGTATGAAGTAATAACTCCAGATGGTCTGGTCCTCAAACACTAAACAATATATGGCTTCCAGCTGATGTTAGACTACAACTTATCATTTTTAGGGAGAGTATAGGGAAAATAGCTAACATTTATAAGACAACATATTTCAGGTCATACATATATTAACTTTTCATCATCATCTCCACAAATGAAGAGATGAAAAATCTGAAAAATATTTCCAGAATTCTTCACTAATTATATTTAAGTTTATAGATTTCTAATAATTTTATAAATTAAGTTTCTAATATATATAAGTTTCTAATTACATTTAGCCCACAGTGAATAAAAGATGCCATTTTTGCATTTCCTGGACACTAACCCAACATTTTCTAGCAATCTGCTGAATCAGATCAAGACAACCTTCTCAAGATGGCATCTCCATCTTTAGGTTAAACTTCACAATTTCTTATTTCCTGCCACCTTATGGTCCAAACAAACCTGGAAAGCGCTACACTAAGAAGTTTGGTATAGGACAAAGAAGGGAATAATATTACAATACAGTTTATTGGTAACAGAGTTGAGAGTCAGCTGCTTTTTGCCAACCCGCCCAGGCAAAGCAAATGTTTTATAAAAATTGGATTCAGCTGCTATTAGCCCTACACACTTTGTTTTTTCTTTTAGAACGGAAATATTTGGGTCATTTAAGGGAAACATCACCCATTTTTCCCCCTGTGATGGTTCTTTCCAGTGTTTAAAAGTGAATAGGGGAATAACCTTTGAATAGAAAATAAGCAAACAAAAGTTTTCTATTATCTTGGTTCCATTATATATTGAGATTTAAATTGCTTTCTTTACATCTATCCACCATCCCATAGCTTGTTGTTCTTGGTGGATTGTTTATGATAATTTCTTAGCATGGGATTATATATACACATGTTGAAAAGTGTGCTCATTTTACACAGAATGACTGGAAGGGTTTCTACAAACTTTTCTTCCTCTCACCCTCCTCCTAGTCTCTATTCTAGTCAAAATCAAACTGCTTGTTCTTGGGGTATTTTTGTTTAGTTCTTAGAATTGAGTGAAAAGAATAAGGAATGTTTGGCATTTGTGGGAAGAAAAATATCCCAGAAGCTCAAATGTCTGGATTCCATAACTTCAGTAAACGTAATGGTTCCCCCAGTGCCTACATAACCATAAAAGGACTTTAAAGAGATGCTGCTTTAAGGAGCTGCTTTACATTCCTCAAAACATTTGGTTTGAAATAGTACAGATATATTTTCAGGGTCTAGCACCTGGTATCTTTGTAACTCAGGGCCCAGGTAGCACCCATTTCTGATACCTGTTCAGGTTCTTCCATTGAAAAACAAATGATGGACTTTGTTGCTCCAAGTGCAAAAAAGTAATTATAATCCTTATGGATTGAGCCAGAGATGCATAACCCATGATCCGTAGGCCATCTAGATTATGTCTGTAGGGGAGCCCCCAAAACTATATTGTTAGAAGAAATTGTCATATGCTTTTATACTTGGGGAACAAGAGAAGTAAAATAGATGTGACCATTTCATCTATTTACCTTTATAAACTTGCAAGAAAATATTTAAAAGATATACACCTCCCGAGACTGCATAAAACTAAAGTTCTTCTAGTGCAATCTTCTGTTTTTATAGTGACCAATTAGAAAATCCTGAGAGAAAACATTAGTTCAATCACTCAATTCGGTTTTCTAAAGGTTAATGTTTTGTGGGCTGCAATTTTAATTGATATGTTCATGATATGAGTTAGATATCATATTCATTTCCCACAATGCCCTTGAAGTAGCATCACTCTGAGTGATTATGGGAACTTTTTTTACTGCAGCTGAATTTAGCAATCCAGTACAGATTGATTGCTGAGACTGGGCCTACCACTAAGGACCGAGGGTGCTCAGAAAGCAGGAGTCCCATTATATTGCCCAGTACATTTGGAGCCAGTTCTTTGTAGTTGCACAGTTCTAAGCTTATGGCAACAATATTTTTCTTTTGTTTTTGCTGTTCTCCTATTGTAGACAAATAAAACTCCACAGATTGATTACTTGATTATTTTATCGGCTTATTTTTTTCCAAATTTTGTTGTACAGATTTTCTATAACTAATTTAATTAATGAAATTAATTATCGAATTGAAGTGTAAGGTACCAAAGCTTTTAGTTGAAATGTATTTTTTCTGCCTCTTAAACCTATCCAATGGAATACATGCCTGCATTGGTAAAATCCTGAATCTTCTCTACTTTGTGTGATCAAGATTTGTTTCTGTGGTGTGCTTCATCCTATGCATGTGCTTTTGAACATTGGTGAATTAATATACTACAAAATGAAACATTATATTATATGCAGATTTCATTACTTTTTAAAACAAAATTACCCTACTGATGAACTTATACACATTGATAATGTTGGATGGAAATGAATATGAATCAACTGAATGTTGTGTCTCAGTCAGTCCTGTGACAGTGTTTTTTTTAAGTATAGTTTGGCACAAATGATTTGCCGGAATTCTTCTGAGAAAGTTGTGAGCAAACAAATTGAGTGGACAATTACTTTAATCTTCTCTAAAGATGCAGAAGATCTTCAGCAATGTCATTGTCATGGTTCCGACAGATGAAACTCTTCAAAAGAAGAGGCATTGTTTACCTTAAAGAATCTTTTATTCGAGAAACAAAGTATTGGCACTACATAGTTTAAACCAAAAACTAAATTCCCCTCCCCTGGATACAAAGTAACAAAGCACAATTCCCTCCTCCAATAAACAGTCATAAATCACATTCCCCAATTAGCTTGAAGTGCCGGCTTTCTCCCCAGCTCTCCAGCCTGCCAAAACTCTATCAACTTTGGGCCCAATGACCTTGGGTTCCTACGGCTGAGTTATTATTGTTATGACTAGCTGGACTCTCATCCACATTCCCCCTCCCAGCATCAACTAACTCTAAAAGTAATAGAGGAAAATGGCTGCATTTCCATCTGTTGTCAAAGCCAGAACATCTGATGTTAGCAGCGTTGACATCCATGTAGACAGGACTTTGCCTTAATAGAAATAGTGGCATCAGTAATAAAATTGCCCAGGGAGAGGATTTTTCTCATGAAGTCTTTTCTTAGGACTTAATTGAAGTGTGTGTAGCCAAGAAAGACCACAGAAGAGTTAATTATAGAGTGAACAGCATAACATTCTCACATACAGTATCTCTCAAACATTTTCTAACCCTATAAATGCAGGAGCATTTCACTCCACCCAAAAGAATGTAGTTGGATATTCTCTATTGCTTTGAAAGAATTTCTAAAACATTTTTATCTATTTTGAATGAGACTTGCCTGAAAAAAATGCTAGGAAATTTCTTAACTTAGCACTGTCCAGAAGTAACTTTCATTAAACTCAGCAGTTAATTTTTAAATATATATGCTTAAACTATATTATTAAATATCTTACATTCCAGAACTCTGTATATTGATATATGTAATATGGAATGCTGAGGTTCTCCTAAAAATTTTCATTTTATTTTGGAAATAAGGCCATGGGATTCAAAAACTAAAATTTAGAAGGAATTTCAAATCAGGAACTGTAATTCTAATCATGTTGTCACAAGGCTAGACAGTTTGGCAGTGGACAACAGCATGTGCTGGATTCATCTGATTAGATCTTGGCTTATAATAATAGATAAACCAATGGTTGCAGTTCTCCTTGAGTATCAATGGCAGCTGAGATGATTTACCGTACATGGACTTTAACAGATGCTGTTAGTAACTGGGTTGCCAGCTAAGCCTGGAACAGCATAGCTGAACATCAATGTGGTGTAATAAGAATGGTTGATGGTCAGAATAGGAAAAGGCTTCCTTGCGGGAAGCAATTATCTTACTAATTCTAGAGAATAGTCACTATTCTCCACAAATTAAAGCTAGAAATATAATATATGGGTTGCAAAAAACAGGTTATGCAACAGAAGGCAGCAGAGAGATAATAATTTGCAGCTATTCTAATGGTTTTCTGAATTTTTCTACTCCCAAACTCAAGAAGAAAGCTCATCAAGCAACCTGAAAAATTTGAAAACCTGATGCCCTAATTAGGCTGATCCCTTTGAACTATCTTCCCAATACTCCCTATGATTTAATCATAAATTCTTGAAGTCAGCAACAATATTGATGATTGTATACGATATGTTGCTTTAAAGGCAAGTTACATTACAATTTAATGCATATTTTGTAATGGCTCTTCTAGGATTTTTTAGCCTTGATCACATAAAAGCCTGATCAAGATCAGAACATTAGGTATTTACAGCAAGGGGATCAATTCTTCTTTCAGATTCTCAGTTTAAGAAAACATAAAATACTGTGTCTATTTACTTATTTCTTAGAACTAAGGGATTAAGCCCCATTAGGGTTAGACTTCTGGGTGCTTAGTGACTGAGGAACAATGAATATTAAATAAGAATAATAATTTTTGGAATGTTCTTAAACAACACAACTAATTAAAGGTCAATATATTTATGTGTGCTATGTATTTTACTTCTATTATATATTGTTATTATTGTATTTGTTAAACAACCTTCAACTCCATATTTGGGAATACATTTGATAATCCAAGTTTATTCACTTGATTGCATGATTCTGTAAATCAATTTTCTCATATTAATACATTCGCTAATGGCTTGCTAAGAAGCAAATATTTGCTTTGTACATCCCCCGCCAATGCTCCACTGCCCAAATATTGTAACTTCTTGATCCCTTATGAGACATATTCTACCAAGCAGCAAACACTTGCCTTTTGTTTGATTTATATACCACCAGGGGTTCAAGGCAACATGCACTCTACTGCTTTCTATACTTCTCTCCCCACAGCAACAGTTTTGCAAGTTTGGGTGATCTGAGATAGGGTGATAAGCCCAAAGTTAATGGGGTTCCATTCCATATGGATTTAATGGGGTTCCATTCCATATGGATTTGAACCTGACAGTCTTCCCAGGTAGACCAGATAGGAAATACAAGCAGATGCGCAAATTCTACTTTATTGTAAAATTACATTAAGTGAATCTTGTAGCAATAGCAATATTACTTAGACTTATATTCATCTTCACAATGCTTTACAGCCCTTTCTAAGTGTTTCACTGAATCAGTATATTGTCCCCAACAATCTGGGTCCTCCTATTTTACCCACCTCGGAAGGATGGAAGGCTGAGTCAACCTTGAGCCGGTGAGAATCGAACTGCCAGACTGCAGTCAGCCAGCAGTCAGCAGAAGTAGCCTGCAGTACTGCATTCTAATCACTGCACCACCACGGCTCTGAAAGTACAGATTGAGAAATTAGATTCCCTTCTGATCCTCTTTCTCTGTCCATTATTGTGGACTATGGCCTCTCTTATCTCAACATTTCTTAGGTTGCAGCTTTTCAACCTGCTTCCCAGGGTCTTTCTCCCATACAATTATAGAACCTTAACTTCCTAATCCCAGTTTAGCACTATCATCACATCATTCACTGACTCTCTAGTAACAATAAAATTTAGCAAACATACTATTTGCCTGGCATTTCTAAGTTATGGAAAGAGAACTTAAATACAAGGTAATTTATTTGATCTTCCCATATCAAAATACTTCTGATATAGCTTTAAATGAGCACACAACACTTCGATTTTTGTATTTAACACGATGGGATCCTTCAAGCAGTGCTAATGTCCTATTTTTCTGAAGGAGTTATTTATTTATTTTTTGTTACAGAGCAAGTGATCATAGATTTCCTTCCAGTATCTTGAAATTACAACTGTATTGGCGTTTTTGATAATACAAAAACAAGTATTTGCAAATGAAAATATCCAGTTGGTAGGTAGTTTAAAAAGAATAGAACAAAACTTAAGGGCCACAAGCAAAAGAGACTAAATTGCACACCAAGTATTAAAAGCTACAAACCTGGATTATATTTCCATGAAATAAAGGTTACCTTATTTTGGTATCCTATGGCAAGAAAAAGCAAAGAATTTGGGAAAAAAAGTCTCAGTATATCAACTTTTATTATAATTATGCTTTTGCATGTGGGAAGAGCAGAATTAAAATTGGATGAAGCTAAAATTGGATGCATTGTTTCCTGAGATTTAAACTTCACATTGTTACAAAATCTTAGGTGAAAAATAAACTGTAATTGCTTCTGACATTTCTCTTGCTATGTGAAATGGAAATTTTCACAGAACTGCCAAAAGACAGAAATAATAAGGAGCTGATAAAGGCAGACAGGGATTCTTTACATTTCCTGTTTTTCAGAAACCTGTTTTATTCTTGTTTATCTGTGACAGGGGGAAGGAATCAGACTCTGCTGAGAGAAGACACCACACATTGAGTGAATAGAGGGAGGCAAGGCTATCTATGGACTGTGAAGAAATGATAAAACACAGTGGGCATTACAGTAGCTGCACATCGTGTTCAGACTATGGCTTGCAATTCCTACAATGATTTTTAAAGCTTTTTATTCTAGTGTCAGCTCCACTCAATGTTTCTCAAAAGAGAATGCAGGGAAAGGACCTTTAAGCCTCCTCACTCCAGCACTGCAATTAGCAAGGAAAAAAAGCCATCGTCGTCGTCGTCATCATCATCATCATCATCATCATCATCATCATCATCATCATCATCATCATTATATTTTCATAGTACTAAATCAAGCACTGAACCTGGAATGAGCTTCCTTCCTTCCTTCCTTCCTTCCTTCCTTCCTTCCTTCCTTCCTTCCTTCCTTCCTTCCTTCCTTCCTTCCTTTCTCCTATTCCATGATTTCCTCCCCTCTTTTCCTCTCCAAAATCCTCCCTTCTTCCAGATATAGTTTATAAAATCTTTTGATCCGACTACAAATCTTTTGATCTGCACTGTTAATAAAAGATGACCAACCTTTGTGGTGTTAAGTTCCTAATTATTGAGGTAGAAACTGAGATTAGAAAGACGAAGCTTCTGCCTATTGTTTAAATCTTGAAGAAATCTGCAGCATTTAAAGACAACGATCCTGAATCAACCTGAAAAAATGAATGGCCTGGAATGATAGGGTTTTCCACCTGTGACAAAAAAATTATGTAATATTTTATGAGCTATAGGACATCACCTTGTAAAAGGTTTTTTTAATATGTAGATTTTTTTTTGAATGACAGCAATTAATAATGAGTTGAACTAAGTAAGAACATAGCGATGTTTCTTTGATTTTTATTGGCAAAGGGGCAAAGAAATCTATATGTAGATTAAAAAATCTACAATGTTTAAATAATTTTAAGCACATCAGGGTATCCCTGACCACCTTCTTTACACAAAGATACACAAACAAAATCTTTGGTTGTTAAGGCAACTCAGAAACCTGTTTTCAAATTAGCATTTTGAACGATCCCTGTTAGTATATTTTTAAGCTTATAAGTCTTTAAATTTATAATAATTCCTGCCAATGCCACTTCAACATTGGCTGGATATTGGTTTTGGGAGAAATGGAAAACCTAACTTTTGGCACCTCCCATCTTGTACCTCAAAAAGTGTGGAGAAATGTAAGAGGTAAAACTTTCTTGGGGCAGAAAATTCTGTCATTGCTAAATTTCTGCTTTATAATCAGTGACAAAAGAAAATTATTGTCCTGACAAAAGAAGTTGTCAAACTCCACTGATGAAACATATTAATCTGGGTATTTTCACTGACAAGTTATGCATTGGCGTTGACAACCTAATTAATTCGTACATCATTCACTTGAGGTTTTTGTTGCTTAACGGAAAACAACAGGCATTTACGATTTGCATATATTTGTAGCATGAATTAATATGCATAAAACATAGAAACCAGCAGAAAATTCTAACAGTCACATTTGTGGCTCTCATCCTGACATTGTAGGTTGACTGTGAATAGCTAGGAGAAAAGGAAAAGAAAGAACATTGCTTGATCAGCCTTTGCAGACTATGAGAAATATTAATAAGTGGGTTATCCAGTTTGCTTCCTTCATGAATTTTGCAGGAGGTTAGACACGTCTCCCAGCTATTGCAAACTGCATCAGTTTAGAGGAAAAATTTCTCTTAGATTTGGTTAGTCATACAAAATGTCATTTATTTGGTTGGCTTTGATAATTGCAATCTAGCACAACAGAGTCATGATTAAAAGTAGTAAACTTCTTTGTAAAATGTAGAACGAAACATATAATAGATTGATAGCAGATGGAGTTGCCAATGGCCAAAAGTCTTAATGGATATTCCCTACTGACAGAATCAAAAGCAACCTACCAGTTTAAATACCAGCTGCTAGAGGTTATGGAAGAGGGTGACCATCTTCTCAGAAAGTCCATTTTATATCTATTTAATAATTTAAACTTATGTTGGTTTTTTGAGCAGACCCTGCCCTTTTTGAAATATAGTTTTTGAAAAGTATAGGCACATACCCACCTATATGTCCATAGAAATATAGATGTCTCTCTCTGCCTTTATCTCTCTCTCTTTCTCACACACATACACACACACCTGAATCTCCTGGATTATTTTCAGCCATAGTTGACAAATGTAGGTTGACAAGATTTGGAAACTGGGGACTGATCAGGATTTTTACCTGTGTTTTAATTCTTTTCTGCCTACTCTTCCTTTTAGGGAAAACATTTTAACTTTACAGTTGTCTTCCTTTTGAATAGATAATTGCAAAATCAGAAGGAATGCATTCTTGTCATCTGTACGGAAAAGATCTTGCATAGGAATTTTTTTCCCATATATGAAAGTTCTGTGGTACTACCCTTGCACTACCAAACCTCTGAAGAAAGAACTTATATTAAATCTTTGTCTTCTGTTGATATAAGGATTATTTTAATTTATTCAGTGAGTACTGCTAACAATACACAAGCTTTTGCGGAATGTTGCTAGGGACTGTTTTCCTTCTCCTTGTGGTTTTATGAATTCAATCCACAGTTTCCAATAAGAAATGTTGCTTGGTGTTTTTTTTTCATTTTTAATTTTCTAGAAAACATTTCACAACTATTGTTCATCTTTGCCTTTGCTAATTGTGTCTGTGCTTATTTTAGACAAGGAGCTGTTTGGAAAAGAGCTGATGTAGTTCCCATCTTCAAAAAAGGAAACAAAATGGACCCAGGAAATTACAGACCTATCAGCCTGACCTCAATACCTGGGAAGATTCTGGAAAAGATAATCAAACAACGAATCAGCGAACTCCTAGAGGCAAACAAAGTCATTACTAAAAGTCAACATGGGTTTGTCAAAAACAGATCATGCCAGACAAATCTTATTGCATTCTTTGACAAAGTGACAAAATTAGTGGATCAGAGGAATGCTGTGGATATAATTTACTTGGACTTCAGTAAAGCATTTGATAAAGTAGATCACAACCTACAACTTGATAAGATAGAAAAATGTGGGTTAGACAGCATCACCACCAGATGGATTTGTACCTGGCTGACTGGCCGTACTCAGCATGTGGTCCTCAATGGAACTACATCTACATGGAGGGAAATGTGTAGTGGGGTGCCCCAGGGCTCTGTTCTGGACCCAGTGCTCTTCAACATCTTCATCAATGATTTGGACGAGGGGATAGATGGGGAACTCATCAAATTTGCAGACAACACCAAGCTGGCAGGAATAGCCAACACTCCAGAAGACAGGCTTAAGATACAGGAGGATCTGGACAGACTTGAACATTGGGCGCTATCTAACAAAATGAAATTCAATGGTGAAAAAAGTAAGGTTCTACATTTACGCAAGAAAAACCAAATGTACAGGTATAGTATAGGTGGTACCTTGCTCAATAGTAGTAACTGTGAGAGGGATCTCGGAGTTCTAGTGGACAATCAATTAAATATGAGCCAGCAGTGTGCTGCAGTTGCCAAAAAAGCCAACACAGTGCTAGGCTGCATTAACAGAGGGATAGAATCAAGATCACGTGAAGTATTAATACCACTTTACAATGCCTTGGTAAGGCCACACTTGGAATACTGCATCCAGTTTTGGTCACCATGATATAAAAAAGATGTTGAGACTCTAGAAAGAGTACAGAGAAGAGCAACAAAGATGATTAGGGGACTGGAGGCTAAAACATATAAGGAACGGTTGCTGGAATTGGGTATGTCTACTTTAATGAAGAGAAGGACTAGGGTGACATGATAGCAGTGTTCCAATATCTCCGGGGTTGCCACAAAGAAGAGGGAGTCAAGCTATTCTCCAAAGCACCTGAAGGCAGGACAAGAAGCAACGGATGGAAACTAATCAAGGAGAGAAGCAACCTAGAACTAAGGAGAAACTTCCTGACAGTTAGAACAATTAACCAGTGGAACAACCTGCCTCCAGAAGTGGTGAATGCTCCAACACTGAAAGTTTTAAAGAGAATGGACAGCCATTTGTCCAAAATGGTATAGGGTTTCCTGCCTGAGCAGGGGGTTGGACTAGATGACCTCCAAGGTCCCTTCCAACATCATCATCATCATCATCATCATCATCATCATCATCATCATCATCATCATCATTATTATTATTATTATTATTATTATTATTATTATTATTATTATTATTATTATTATTATTATTATGGATCATCGCACAGTCAGCCAGATGTTCAGACTGGATTTGGCATTTTGTCTACCTATCGAGTTCTTAATCGCAGGATTGAAGCAGTTCCTAGTAAGGCCGCCTTTTGCAATTGATTAATGGCAACTTTGTCAATGCCAATGGTGTTCAAGTGGTGCTCCAGTTGTTTTGGGATTGCACCAAAGGCACCTATTATTATTGGTACTACCCTTGCTTGCTTTTGCCACAGTCTTTCTATTTCTATTTGTAGGTGGTTATTATTATTATTATTATTATTATTATTATTATTATTATTATTATTATTATTATTATAGTTGGGAGAAGACATTTTAAACAACCATAACTGTTCGCTTCTCTGAACATGGTGCATTAGATGCAACCTGGATTTCTTTACTTTGTTGAATGTGTCAGAGATGCAAGTTTAATGGCGTGGATTCTTAAACACTTCATGGTGGCTTCAAGAGGTCATGGGTTGTAGAAAGACAGTGAAGATGTACTGTATGGTCCTTCTTTCCCTGTCTAGTTTTATTGATCAATGACTGAGATAAAGTTTCTGTTTGTCTTCTTTCCCTAACACTCTACCTACTCTTTATAAGAGATTGCTAATCCCAGGTCACTTTCTTCTGCCTTTCTTCCCAGCACTCCCCCACCCCCACAACACATGGTCTTGGACTTTCCTCCTGATAAAACCTTGAGAAGGCTAGACTAGGTTTTGTCTATCCCTTTAATGTATTTCTTGTAAATAAATTTTATTTCCAAATATACAGGTAGTCCTTGATTTAGGAGCACAATTGAGCCCATAAATCTATGTTGCTAAGTGGAACATTTGCTAAATGAGTTTTGTCCCATTTTACAACTTTTCCTGCCACTGTTGTTAAGTGAATCATTGCAATTGTTAAGTTAGTAAAATGGTTGAATCTGGCTTCCCCATCGACTTTGCTTGTCAGAAGGTCGTAAAAGGTGATCGCATGACCCCAGGACACTGTGCAATTGTCATAAATATGAACCAGTTGCAAAGCATCCAAATTTTGATCATGTGACTGTAGAGATGCTGCAACGGTTGTAAGTGTGAAAAATGGTCAAAAGTCACTTTTTTCAGTGCTGTTGTAACTTTGAATGGTCACTAAATGAACTGTTGTAAATCGGGGATTAACTGTAGTTATAAAGTTTAGTCAGTTTATTTAGTTTAGCTGTAAAACCTGCTTTGTCATCAGCAATCAACACCTAGAGAAACAGCGGACTGACACCAGGATTAATACCAGATCAATAATCAAGAAGCAAACAATACCCCAAAGAACTGCCAGCTCAGACAAATGATCAAACAGTAAACAGCAGCCTAATCAAGGAACCTACCAAGAAGAAAACAACACTCCCACCAAGACTGACAAGGCAAGCCACTGTGTATAAACAGAGAGCAAAGCCCCACTGCCTTCTAGCACTGAAAAGTGTTATCGAGTTGGGTAATGCAACATCTGCAAGAAAACAACCCAAACTCAGACAGCACCAAGGACTGCACAAAACCTGCTTTGCTAATCATTGCTTGGGTTTGTGCATTGCTTATATGCACAAACATAGCTTCTATTTCCAACAGATTGTATCTGTAGTGGAAAGATTAGAAACCTAAATAAATTGATGGGAAAACTTTTTCATAAAGTTTTTGGCTTTTATTCAATGTAAATATAACAATAGGGCAGATTATTGATCAAAAGGCACTTAACACCCCCCCCCCCAGTATTGCTACTATTGCTTTGGGAATAGTCTCCAACCTCAAAAAATATCTAGTCAGAAATATGTGTGGGATATGTGTGAATAAGCAAACTTATATGTATAGCTACCTGCCCCCGAAAGGAAGAATTCATTTTCTACGGGGAGCCAATTATATGACTTCTTATATTTCACAGATGTATCTGGAGAATTTAATCACTCAGACAGCATGAATGATTCAAGTCAAATCGTTTTACAGTCAATCAGTCCCTGGGGGTACATGCAGCTTTTATTAAACCTGTCCTATTGAAAACGACATCTTGAGATGTATTGTTTTGGATTACTTCAGATTCGGAATCGCAGAGTTTTGAGCTGAAATTCTTTTCTTTTTTTAAATCCCATATTTACAGAGTAGGAGGCAAATGCATGGCTAAGCCATAGAGGGCATAAAATCATTTGTTTTGCTTTCTCTTTTGACTAGAGTTCACAAACAGGAACATAGTAAAATAGATTTTCCTTTCCTAAGCTTACTTACTTGGTCTAAATAAAGAGATTTAGCCACAAAATCAGCATTTCATCTGCAAATTATCAGCTTAAGTTAAACATGTGTAGTGAATAAGTTTATAATCAACTGTTCATGCTCTCTGATTCTATCCATGCATCCTTGCTTTCATGACTATATACGATAACAAGTGCATTTTATGGTGCACTTTCTAAGCTTCATCTATACTTGGCGTGTCCTTTAGATTTGCTTAAGATGTACTCTTCCACTGTTACATATGGCTTAGATGGCCATTCTTCAGGGTAATCCTTTACCATCCTTCTGCAATGGTCTTCTTATCTAATTTTAGAAGGCAAAATTGTGAGTGTGGGGGAAGAGAAAGATAATTTCATCAAAGCCCTAACTTCCTTTTATGGTCCAAGCTCTGAACTTGCCACTCGCTCTACTTTTGCCTGAAGATCAGAATTTGCTCTTTCATTCTTTAGTGAATACTTATCAGTAGAATACAAAAGCCTATCTATTGATTCTCAATGTATGTGAGACAGAAATTCAGAGCTTGATTTAAGTAAATATCTGGTTTATTTATTTATACATTCACATGCTTTTCACTGCATTTTGCAGAGCAATCTCTCATCTTTAAGAATATCTGTACAAGGAATAGCCAATCTAGACATGATTGGGGAAGAGTGACACAAGTGAAATTAATACTAGGATTTGATTACCTAACTGTATCAATCTGATAGAAACCAATATATAAAATATACCAACTAGTTTAAAAAGACATCACTGCCATTGTTCAATACCATGAAGTCTGAGATATTTATAGAAATTTTTAAGAAGTATTTTTTTTTCTGAAGTTAATGACATCTATTACAACACTCATCTTCCAGTAATTTCTCATCCATGCTATTGCAATATGTTACATGCAGAATTGCTTTTGAAAACAGTTTACTAATTTCAGTGCAGACACATCATGTGGGCATCATAAAAAAAATTGCTTGAGAGTTAATTATCTTCTCTGATCCTTTTAGATATCTTTAAAAGAAGAAGCTTCTTGGATAAGAAGTGAAACGTCTTCAAGCAAAAACAAAGGAAGTCCAGTTGCCTTTTGAAAAAGCACCATTGGGACAATTAATTTGAATGTTTTGCTCAAATCATCAGAACAATCTTATCTAAAGATACAATTTAATATGTACCTTTGGGCACACATGAACAAATTGTCCTTAAAGCCTCTGGACTGATTACAAATTTAACATATCAAATGAGCCCAATAGTTTGATTTAAAAGAGTGGTTATCTTTGAATCAAAACTGACTCAAGGTATACTAGTATAAATAGCCTTAGTAATTTAAAAAAAATCAAGTGATTTACTGGAGTAGGTAAACAAGTGGAGGTTGCATTTCCAAACAAAGATGCAATTTAATGCATTTTCCTCACATTGTGTCGCCCTCACTTTGATTCCTTCACAAGAAGACAAATGCTAATCTGAGGTCAGACGCATAGGTCACAGAAGGAACATGCTTTGAAGAAGTGCAGTTCCAAAAATTGATAAGGTTCTACTCCAAAGCTATATACTTTAATTCTACCTTCCCATGCATCCAAATTTCCTCTAACCATCTCCTGACATTCCATCACACAAACATTGCTATGAGACATACCATCCTAAGACTTCATTTAACTAAGTTTGTATGACAGACTTTACAAATCAGTGACGAAGTTATTACCNTCTTTGTCTTCTTGATGGCTCTGGCTTCAACTTTCTGATGGTTCCACATCTGCATTTGTATAAGACTAGCTACTGCCCTGGGCAGAGATGAGGCCAGGTTTGGTTTCTGCTTTTCAAAAAATGCTTTTAAAAATCCTTTTGGTGAACAATATTTTTCCTGCCTTTTTAATATTTCCTTCTCTGGGTTAACTTCCCACAACACATATTGAAAAGTGTGCTCATTTTACACAGAATGACTGGAAGGGTTTCTACAAACTTTTCTTCCTCTCACCCTCCTCCTAGTCTCTATTCTAGTCAAAATCAAACTGCTTGTTCTTGGGGTATTTTTGTTTAGTTCTTAGAATTGAGTGAAAAGAATAAGGAATGTTTGGCATTTGTGGGAAGAAAAATATCCCAGAAGCTCAAATGTCTGGATTCCATAACTTCAGTAAACGTAATGGTTCCCCCAGTGCCTACATAACCATAAAAGGACTTTAAAGAGATGCTGCTTTAAGGAGCTGCTTTACATTCCTCAAAACTTTTGGTTTGAAATAGTACAGATATATTTTCAGGGCCTAGCACCTGGTATCTTTGTAACTCAGGGCCCAGGTAGCACCCATTTCTGATACCTGTTCAGGTTCTTCCATTGAAAAACAAATGAGGGACTTTGTTGCTCCAAGTGCAAAAAAGTAATTATAATCCTTATGGATTGAGCCAGAGATGCATAACCCATGATCCGTAGGCCATCTAGATTATGTCTGTAGGGGAGCCCCCAAAACTATACTGTTAGAAGAACTTGTCATATGCTTTTATACTTGGGGAACAAGAGAAGTAAAATAGATGTGACCATTTCATCTATTTACCTTTATAAACTTGCAAGAAAATATTTAAAAGATATACACCTCCCGAGACTGCATAAAACTAAAGTTCTTCTAGTGCAATCTTCTGTTTTTATAGTGACCAATTAGAAAATCCTGAGACAAAACATTAGTTCAATCACTCAATTCGGTTTTCTAAAGGTTAATGTTTTGTGGGCTGCAATTTTAATTGATATGTTCATGATATGAGTTAGATATCATATTCATTTCCCACAATGCCCTTGAAGTAGCATCACTCTGAGTGATTATGGGAATTTTTTTTACTGCAGCTGAATTTAGCAATCCAGTACAGATTGATTGCTGAGACTGGGCCTGCCACTAAGGACCGAGGGTGCTCAGAAAGCAGGAGTCCCATTATATTGCCCAGTACATTTGGAGCCAGTTCTTTGTAGTTGCACAGTTCTAAGCTTATGGCAACAATATTTTTCTTTTGTCTTTGCTGTTCTCCTATTGTAGACAAATAAAACTCCACAGATTGATTACTTGATTATTTTATCGGCTTATTTTTTCCAAATTTTGTTGTACAGATTTTCTATAACTAATTTAATTAATGAAATTAATTATCGAATTGAAGTGTAAGGTACCAAAGCTTTTAGTTGAAATGTATTTTTTCTGCCTCTTAAACCTATCCAATGGAATACATGCCTGCATTGGTAAAATCCTGAATCTTCTCTACTTTGTGTGACCAAGATTTGTTTCTGTGGTGCGCTTCATCCTATGCATGTGCTTTTGATCATTGGTGAATTAATATAATACAAAATGAAACATTATATTATATGCACATTTCATTACTTTTTAAAACAAAATTACCCTACTGATGAACTTATACACATTGATAATGTTGGATATAAATGAATATGAATCAACTGAATGTTGTGTCTCAGTCAGTCCTATGACAGTGGTTTGGCACAAATGATTTGCTGGAATTCTTCTGAGAAAGTTGTGAGCAAACAAATTGAGTGGACAATTACTTTAATCTTCTCTAAAGATGCAGAAGATCTTCAGCAATGTCATTGTCATGGTTCTGACAGATGAAACTCTTCAAAAGAAGAGGTATTGTTTACTTTAAAGAATCTTTTATTCGAGAAACAAAGTATTGGCACTACATAGTTTAAACCAAAAACTAAATTCCCCTCCCCTGGATACAAAGTAACAAAGCACAATTCCCTCCTCCAATAAACAGTCATAAATCACATTCCCCAATTAGCTTGAAGTGCGGGCTTTCTCCCCAGCTCTCCAGCCTGCCAAAACTCTATCAACTTTGGGCCCAATGACCCAAATGACCCAATGACCTTGGGTTCCTACGGCTGAGTTATTATTGTTATGACTAGCTGGACTCTCATCCACATTCCCCCTCCCAGCATCAACTAACTCTAAAAGTAATAGAGGAAAATGGCTGCATTTCCATCTGTTGTCAAAGCCAGAACATCCGATGTTAGCAGCGTTGACATCCATGTAGACAGGACTTTGCCTTAATAGAAATAGTGGCATCAGTAATAAAATTGCCCAGGGAGAGGATTTTTCTCATGAAGTCTTTTCTTAGGACTTAATTGAAGTGTGTGTAGCCAAGAAAGACCACAAAAGAGTTAATTATAGAGTGAACAGCATAACATTCTCACATACAGTATCTCTCAAACATTTTCTAACCCTATAAATGCAGGAGCATTTCACTCCACCCACAAGAATGTAGTTGGATATTGTCTATTGCTTTGAAAGAATTTCTAAAACATTTTTATCTATTTTGAATGAGACTTGCCTGAAAAAAATGCTGGGAAATTTCTTAACTTAGCACTGTCCAGAAGTAACTTTCATTAAACTCAGCAGTTAATTTTAAATATATATGCTTAAACTATATTATCAAATATCTTACATTCCAGAACTCTGTATATTGATATATGTAATATGGAATGCTGAAGTTCTCCTAAAAATTTTCATTTTATTTTGGAAATAAGGCCATGGGATTCAAAAACTAAAATTTAGAGGGAATTTCAAATCAGGAACTGTAATTCTAATCAGGTTGTCACAAGGCTAGACAGTTTGGCAGTGGACAACAGCATGTGCTGAATTCATCTGATTAGATCTTGGCTTATAATAATAGATAAACCAATGGTTGCAGTTCTCCTTGAGTATCAATGGCAGCTGAGATGATTTACATGGACTTTAACAGATGCTGTTAGTAACTGGGTTGCCAGCTAAGCCTGGAACAGCATAGCTGAACATCAATGTGGTGTAATAAGAATGGTTGATGGTCAGAATAGGAAAAGGCTTCCTTGCGGGAAGCAATTATCTTACTAATTCTAGAGAATAGTCACTATTCCCCACAAATTAAAGCTAGAAATATAATATATGGGTTGCAAAAAACAGGTTATGCAACAGAAGGCAGCAGAGAGATAACAATTTGCAGCTGTTCTAATGGTTTTCTGAATTTGTCTACTCCCAAACTCAAGAAGAAAGGTCATCAAGCAACCTGAAAAATTTGAAAACCTGATGCCCTAATTAGGCTGATCCCTTTGAACTATCTTCCCAATACTCCCTATGATTTAATCATAAATTCTTGAAGTCAGCAACAATATCGATGATTGTATACGATATGTTGCTTTAAAGGCAAGTTACATTACAATTTAATGCATATTTTGCAATGGCTCTTCTAGGATTTTTTAGCCTTGATCACATAAAAGCCTGATCAAGATCAGAACATTAGGTATTTACAGCAAGGGGATCAATTCTTCTTTCAGATTCTCAGTTTAAGAAAAAATAAAATACTGTGTCTATTTACTTATTTCTTAGAACTAAGGGATTAAGCCCCATTAGGGTTAGACTTCTGGGTGCTTAGTGACTGAGGAACAATGAATATTAAATAAGAATAATAATTTTTGGAATGTTCTTAAACAACACAACTAATTAAAGGTCAATATATTTATGTGTGCTATGTATTTTACTTCTATTATATATTGTTATTATTGTATTTGTTAACCAACCTTCAACTCCATATTTGGGAATACATTTGATAATCCAAGTTTATTCACTTGATTGCATGATTCTGTAAATCAATTTTCTCATATTAATACATTCACTAATGGCTTGCTAAGAAGCAAATATTTGCTTTGTACATCCCCCGCCAATGCTCCACTGCCCAAATATTGTAACTTCTTGATCCCTTATGAGACATATTCTACCAAGCAGCAAACACTTGCCTTTTGTTTGATTTATATACCACCAGGGGTTCAAGGCAACATGCACTCTACTGCTTTCTATACTTCTCTCCCCACAGCAACAATTTTGCAAGTTTGGGTGATCTGAGATAGGGTGATAAGCCCAAAGTTAATGGGGTTCCATTCCAGATGGATTTAATGGGGTTCCATTCCAGATGGATTTGAGCCTGACAGTCTTCCCAGGTAGACCAGATAGGAAACACAAGCAAATGCGCAAATTCTACTTTATTGTAAAATTACATTAAGTGAATCTTGTAGCAATAGCAATATTACTTAGACTTATATACCTCTTCACAATGCTTTACAAACCTTTCTAAGTGTTTCACTGAATCAGTATATTGTCCCCAATAATCTGGGTCCTATTTTACCCACCTCGGAAGGATGGAAGGCTGAGTCAACCTTGAGCCGGTGAGAATCGAACTGCCAAACTGCAGTCAGCCAGCAGTCAGCAGAAGTAGCCTGCAGTACTGCATTCTAATCACTGCACCACCACGGCTCTGAAAGTACAGATTGAGAAATTAGATTCCCTTCTGATCCTCTTTCTCTGTCCATTATTGTGGACTATGGCCTCTCTTATCTCAACATTTCCTAGGTTGCAGCTTTTCAACCTGCTTCCCAGGGTCTTTCTCCCATACAATTATAGAACCTTAACTTCCTAATCCCAGTTTAGCACTATCATCACATCATTCACTGACTCTCTAGTAACAATACAATTTAGCAAACATACTATTTGCCTGGCATTTCTAAGTTATGGAAAGAGAACTTAAATACAAGGTAATTTATTTGATCTTCCCATATCAAAATACTTCTGATATAGCTTTAAATGAGCACACAACACTTCGATTTTTGTATTTAAGATGATGGGATCCTTCAAGCAGTGCTAATGTCATATTTTTCTGAAGGAGTTATTTATTTTTTGTTACAGAGCAAGTGATCATAGATTTCCTTCCAGTATCTTGAACTTACAACTGTATTGGCGTTTTTGATAATACAAAAACAAGTATTTGCAAATGAAAATATCCAGTTGGTAGGTAGTTTAAAAAGAATGGAACAAAACTTAAGGGCCACAAGCAAACGAGACTAAATTGCACACCAAGTATTAAAAGCTACAAACCTGGATTAGATTTCCATGAAATAAAGGTTACCTTATTTTGGTATCCCATGGCAAGAAAAAGCAAAGACTTTGGAAAAAAAAAGTCTCAGTATATCAACTTTTATTATAATTATGCTTTTGCATGTGGGAAGAGCAGAATTAAAATTGGATGAAGCTAAAATTGGATGCATTGTTTCCTGAGATTTAAACTTCACATTGTTACAAAATCTTAGGTGAAAAATAAACCGTAATTGCTTCTGACATTTCTCTTGCTATGTGAAATGGAAATTTTCACAGAACTGCCAAAAGACAGAAATAATAAGGAGCTGATAAAGGCAGACAGGGATTCTTTACATTTCCTGTTTTTCAGAAACCTGTTTTATTCTTGTTTATCTGTGACAGGGGGAAGGAATCAGACTCTGCTGAGAGAAGACACCACACATTGAGTGAATAGAGGGAGGCAAGGCTATCTATGAACTGTGAAGAAATGATAAAACACAGTGGGCATTACAGTAGCTGCACATCGTGTTCAGACTATGGCTTGCAATTCCTACAATGATTTTTAAAGCTTTTTATTCTAGTGTCAGCTCCACTCAATGTTTCTCAAAAGAGAATGCAGGGAAAGGACCTTTAAGCCTCCTCACTCCAGCACTGCAATTAGCAAGGAAAAAAAGCCATCGTCGTCGTCGTCATCATCATCATCATCATCATCATCATCATCATCATCATCATCATCATCATTATATTTTCATAGTACTAAATCAAGCACTGAACCTGAAATGACCTTCCTTCCTTCCTTCCTTCCTTCCTTCCTTCCTTCCTTCCTTCCTTCCTTCCTTCCTTCCTTCCTTCCTTCCTTCCTTCCTTCCTTCCTTTCTCCTATTCCATGATTTCCTCCCCTCTTTTCCTCTCCAAAATCCTCCCTTCTTCCAGATATAGTTTATAAAATCTTTTGATCCGACTACAAATCTTTTGATCTGCACTGTTAATAAAAG
>NW_015387851.1:0-6819 GCF_001527695.2 Protobothrops mucrosquamatus
CTGACAGTGAGAACAATTAACCAGTGGAACAACCTGCCTCCAGAAGCGGTGAATGCTCCAACACTGGAAGTTTTTAAGAAGAGACTGGACAGCCATTTGTCCGAAATGGTATAGGGTTTCCTGCCTGAGCAGGGGGTTGGACTAGATGACCTTCAAGGTCCCTTCCAACTTTACTATTAATAATAATAATAATAATAATAATAATAATAATAATAATAATAATAATAATAATAATAATAATATAAGGATAAATGCATATAAAGTCAAAATTGAGAAGACAGCAACAGACAGTAAGTGCTGCCTATGCAAAGAAGCTGAAGAAACAGTGGACCACCTGGTAAGCTGCTGCAAGAAGATCGCACAGACTGACTACAAGCAGCGGCATGACAAAGTAGCAACAATGGTGCATTGGAAGATCTGCAAGAAATGTCATTTGCCTGTAAGCAAAAACTGGTGGGATCATAAAATAGAGAAAGTCATAGAAAATGATAAAATTAAACTGCTCTGGGACTTCAGAATTCAAACAGACAAGCACCTGCAACATAACACCCAGGACTTAACAATTGTCAATAAGAAAGACAAAAAAGTCTGGATAGTGGACATGGCAGTGCCTGGAGACAGCAGAATAGACGAGAAAGAACTGGAGAAGATAACAAAATACAAAGACCTACAAATAGAAATAGAAAGACTGTGGCAAAAGCAAGCAAGGGTAGTACCAATAGTAATAGGCGCCTTGGGTGCAATCCCAAAACAACTGGAGCACCACTTGAACACCATTGGCATGGACAAATTCACCAATAGTCAATTGCAAAAGGCGGCCTTACTAGGAACTGCTTCCATCCTGCGACGATATCTGTAATACCATCAAACATCCACATCTACCTATCCCAGGTCCTGGGTAAGGACTTGATAGGTAGACAAAATACCAAATCCAGTCTGAACATCTGGCTGACTGTGCGATGATCCATAATAATAATAATAATAATAACAACAACAACAACAACAACAATAGTAGTAGTAGTAGTAGTAGTAGTAATAGTAATAGTAATAGTAATAATAGTAATAAAGTTGTAAGGGATCTTGGAGGTCATCTAGTCCAACCCCCTGCTCAGGCAGGAAACCCTATACCATTTCAGACAAATGGCTGTCCAGTCTTTTCTTGAAACCTTCCAGTGTTGGAGCATTCACAGTTTCTGGAGGCAGGTTGTTCCACTGATTAAATTGTTCTCATCAGACATAGATAATCTGGTAGTGAGAAACATCATTGTGTTTTGCAGACTACGAATACCTGGAGGCCTAACATCCAGTCCCAATGTAGGCTAATCATGAACTAAATGAGCCAATGCGCAGGATATAACAGTGAATCTGCTTATGTAGAGGGAATAGGAAAAAAAAGAGAAGGGGAGGGGAGAACTTAGCATGTTGTATGGAAGAACCTAGCTAGAACCTATCTAGATTGAATTCTTAACAACTGGATGGTCAAATGTTCTCCTTCTTGACCAGTCATTGGCGGTAATGTGTACATCTTCTAAGGACATTTTAGCTGATCTCCTTGATCCTATCCATTCAGGATCCATTCTGGGTTGGCCTCTAGGACCAGATATTTAGTCTTCTGAACTTTCAGGCTGGTGCTGGAGTCCATCCTCAGGGAACTCCTCTCTACCAGAATTCTTTCTTACACATTGTGGTGAGAGACAAATTCCCTGGGGATGGGCTCCAGCATGAGACCAAAAGCTTGGAAGACTAAACCTCTGGTCCTGGTGATTCACCCAGATTGGATCCTGCAACATTATCCTGGAACATGTATATTTGCCTTTATGGCTATCCATTTACTTTATCCTTTGTCTTCCAGTTCTGTTTCCCTCAGCTTTTCATGTGTAGTCATGTTTTATGGTCCATCATCCACTTGTATAATATAATCAAAGAATGAGAGTTTCTACTTCATGATCTTTGTCTCAAATAGCATTCACTATTTCTTTCAAGGTTGACTCATTCTTCTTGCATCCATGATAGTCCCAGAATTTGCAAGTTTTCTGTCACTATTTCTAGCTTTACAAGGAAAATAATTGCTCTTTGACTATTCAGAACTCTTTAGAAATGCCCTTGTATTGAATGGTTGTCTAAATTTTTCACTGCCATCCCCTCTAGAATTAATTTTTACTTCCACACTCAGCTCAAGAAACTAAGGCACTTCTCACTTTCTATTTTTACTTTCTCAATGATACCTTCTAAGTGATTATTTTCAAATTATAGAGTAGTATCATTTACATATCTCAAACTATTAATGTTTAGCCACCACTTTTCATTTGGCTGTCATCTCTTCCAACTGTGCCATTCTTATAATTTATATGCTAAATTAGTTAAACAAATCTGGGGATAATACACATCAAAGGCTTATACCTTTTCTTTTTTTGAAACTGTTTCTTCAAATGTTCTTACAGGAGATTCTTTTTCATGGTACAATTTCTAAGACGAATAATCAGGTGTTTTGATATATCCATGAGCTTTAATATCTCACACTCTGACATGAATTGTGCATCCATACAGCAAAGATAAACTTCTTAAATTTTCTTGCTGTCTTCATTATGTATCTTATGTTGGTTACCTTATCTTGGGTCCCCTTGAAACCTGCCTATTTTTTTTGGAATTTCTCTCTCCACTTATGTCTTTATTCACTGTAAGAATTTAATCAAAACTTTGCTTGTCCAAGAAATTAATACAATCACTCAGGAATGTGCACATTCTCCTGCATTTCTCTTCTTTGGTATAGTTTTATAAGACCATTCTTTTCAGCTCTTCAGGTGATATAAACTTGTTCCATATTTGTGGGCTGTTATTATTTTAACTGTCTCTTCTCCTGCAGCTTTAAATAGTTCAATGGGTGTTTTATCTGTACCTGGTGGTTTTCTATTTGACAGCTGGTTTATTGCTTCTCATACTACAATTTTTAATGGAGTTGGTTCTCTCCCTTTTTTTATAAAGATTTCTGTCATTGTATAATTACATATGCATTTTTTAGTATCATCTTTCCATTTTGTTTTAATCTCACTTGCCTCTACTAGCTTTGTTCCATGAATATTCTTGAATAGTCCTACTTGGGCTGTACATTTTTTGTGATTTTTCTGATCTTTTCTTTTTAAAAAAATCTCTCATTTTTCTTTTTTTTAGTTATTTTCCTCTATTTGTTGTCATTATTGTCCGAGCTGTATTTCTTTTTTGTTGACTTCCGGTTCGTCACATAGCCGCCATGGACGGTTGGGAGACTTGCTCTCTCTCTCTCCCGTTCAGTTTTGCATCGCTGGGGGCCCCTGAAAAGGGCCGAAAGTCAACCCGAAGAGGTGACCAGCAAGGAGGGGCTTTTGCTGGATCCTGGGAGAGCAGCAACTCTCCCGTCAAAGCAGGCGATTCCTCCAAACTGGCGAACGAAAGGACCGGCCATGGAAATATGGCTCGTCCCTAGGCTGCAAACAGCCGAAGTCACACTACCATCTGGCAACTTCAAAGCAGCATGGACAGGACTGGGTGAGGTTTGCCTCTCTTACATCCTAACTACTTAATTACCTGCATAAGCTGTTAAAGTACTTTTCCCCCTATGGTGAGGGAAGGGGGATTCTAGCCCTCCCTCCAGAAACAGCAGCTATCAACCACTTGGGAGTTTAAAACATTGGAAAAATACTGAGATCTTAATTGGAATCCTATTTCCTAAAATTGGTGGATTATAAGATTTGCAACTTTCTGCTCTCTCTATATATATTTCTTCCTTGATTTTTACTCTAATTACCATTGAAGATTTGGGGTTTTTTCCCCCTTAAAATGGAGGGGGAAAAAAACCTAAAAAGATCCAACTAACTCTAAGACGTAACCTGCTATTCTCTAAGAGACTTGTTGACAGCTTTGAAAATAGATAAGATATAAAATAACCTTGAAACACCATCTGCAAAATTCAGCTCAGCTCCCCATTTGGTGGACTTTCTGTCAGTTTCTTTTTCTTGAGTTTAATATATTACAATGGAAGGAGAACAGGAAAGGATTTCTTCTACAGAGGAAGTATAGGAACAAATTCTTTGTATGTTAAAAGCGATGATCCAAACTCTACGTATGCAAGCTCTGGATATACAAACTCAAACTATGACTTCAATCAAAGAATTATCTATACAGAATTCTATAGAGAAAGTGAAACAACCAAATGTTATGACAGAAGACTTAGATACTCAACAAATACAGACAATAGAAAACACAAAAAAGAAATTGATAATAGAGAACAAGGAAAGGATGTTTCTTATAAACCAGAAGGAATTTGAAGATAAACAAGAAAAACAGATGAAAGAGAAGATAAATACTTTGGGACAACTGCATCGAACTGGAAAAATAAAGAGACTACCGGCTAAATCAACTAGTCCTCTTAAGAAAACATCAACTGGACGTTCTTATCAACATAGCCACAACAATACAAGGAGATTTTTTTGATGATTTAAAGGCAAAAATACGAAAAATGACCTGGCAGAGGAAAAAAGCTAGAATAAGATTGAAAAAGATTGGGGTTCTGATCTATATATGAGATCTAAAATAGAATATATCTAAATAGATAGAATATGTATTCTGAACACAAGACATTGTAACGATTTGAGATAAAGAAAATTTTGGTCATATAAAATCTAGAAATATGTTGAAATAAGAATATTGTCATTAGATGGGTAAGATAGATGGTAGAATTTATATATAAGGTGTGTATTTTAAATAGTAGAATGTATGAGCAATCAGGATAAAGGAATTGTGTTTAATTAAAAATTTGGAAAAATTTAAAAATTTAATGTTAAATTAAAATATTAAGGGAAAACTAACCATCAGGTTACTGATTGGCTAAAAATCTGAATGTCTACAAATAATTAAGATTTGAATTTAAGATATTGTTATGAGTTGAGACAAAGGTTAAGTAAAACTTAAAAGTACAAGTACTAATAATTAAATTTGTATATGGGTTTGTGGTATAAATGTTGGTGGTTTATTTTTAATTTTTTATTCTCTTTCTGGAAAGGAAGAAAGGAAGGAAGTAGAAGGAAGAAAAAAAAAGTGAGATAGGAGACTTAGCTCCAAATGTGAGATAGGAGACTTAGAAATTGGGATTATTTAAAACCTGGAAATGATAAAGATTAAATGTTAAACTTAAATATCAATGGGAAATTAAAGTTAAGAAAAATTTACTAGGTTAGTGTCTAAAAGGTGGAATGTCAAATTAATTAAGATATGTATAGACTGAAGATTATTGATGAATACTAGAAAGGTATTTTTTGTTTGATTAATAGAATAAGAACTATATTGGTTTGAACATGACAGTAGATATCATGGGGGAAAGAGAGGGAATTAGTTTGTTGTAATAATTTGAGATTTGTACTGATGATATTCAAATGTAACGGAATTACTGTGCTCAGCCGCCACACTACTTTTCAAATATGTAAATGTAATATTGTAAAATCAATAAAAAACTTGAAACTGCTATTTCTTTTTTGTTTCTTGCTTGATGTTGAAAGTCTGCAATCGGTGTTTCTTTTTCCTTGCCCAACTTTCATCCTGTGTCTTCCCTGGCCTTCAAAATAGCTTATTTTGCAAGTTAATTGGATCTTTTCCTCTTTGAAATGTTAGGGTTTTTGATGCTTTAGTTTTTGTAATGTCTTTATTTTTCCCATATATTTTTTTCCTTCAAATTCTTTCTCTCCTCCTACATCAAGCTAAGATTACTGAATATATACCTTATTGATCTTCTGTATTAATGGTATGTCTCTAGATCAGATCATGCTGGTACAACTTACCTGTTCAGTTTTTTCCTATGTTTTTAACCCATATGTTTGACATCAATAATTTATGGTCTGTTCACAATCTGCCTTGGAAATGTCCTGGTTGACTGGATTGTTCTTTTCCATCTTTTTTTTTAAATTTAATTTTGATGTTGCCCATCTGGTATTACCCATTATAGAGTCTGAATTTATGTTGCTTGAAGCAGGTATTAGCAATAAAAAATTTCTTTGCAAAACTCTATCAACTTATCTCCTGCACGATTGCATTCCAGATGCTCTCAGATTCCAGTTTAATACACTTCATTTCACTTTGATAATTTCAAGTATTCCTTGGCTTCAATCTACTCCTATTCTAGTCCCAATTATATTTCTCTGTGTAAAACAAGATACTCCTTTTTTTGTATTAGAATCATCAGTGATTAGAATTCATGCAACTTGGCCTGGCCACACCATCATTATTCAGCATTCTTCTCCATTCATTAGAAAGTGCCTTTTGATCTGGGGAATCTCATTATCTCTCATACAAATTAGTCTGTGTGTTTCAGTGAGATCCATAGTTTTCTTGGTAACATTAGCCTATGCCTTCAGAATTTGATTTTAGAGTTGCACTTCTTAGCTTGTTGGCCTCCCCCACACCTCAAAGTCCCACTGACTCTCATCCTAATTATGGTTGATTTCTTGGTAACACGTTTCCCCTTTGATTTTATTTATTTATTTATTTATTTATTTATAATTTAATTTATACCCCGCCCTTCTCCTCATGGGACTCAGGGCGGCTAACAGCCTCATAAAAACTACAATACAAATACAATAATTAAAAGCCGAATTAAGAAATATTTAAACAGGCCGATCAATTAAAATTATCCTTAAAAATCCCCTGAAACTTTAAAATCGTTAAAAATTATCCCTATTTAAAACTCACCCTAGGTCAGGCCCGCTTGTTGAAAAAGCCATGTCTTGAGGGCGCGGCGGAAGGTTAAGAGATCCGGAATCGTCCGGATCTCGGGGGGTAGTTCGTTCCAGAGGG
>NW_015387851.1:10089-29004 GCF_001527695.2 Protobothrops mucrosquamatus
TCGCCGCGGCCGCCGCAGCCGCCGAAGCCGAAGCCGAGGCCGCCGAGGAAGCCGGGGCCGCCGAGAAAGAAAACGGCGAGCGGCCCGCGGCTATCTTCTCCCCCTCCCGGAAAACTCACCAGGGAGGGGGCAGATCCTCTGGCTCCTCGGGGGTCTTTCTTCTGGCTCCTTCGGGGGTCTCCGAAGCCCCCCCTCAACCCTTCTTCCGCTCCATTAGTGCGGAGCTAAAGGACAGCGTCCACCATCATGCAGACATGCGCAGTTGATTTTGATGTTAAGGTTGTCCTTATAGTACTCACACTCCCAACAGCATTATTCTCAGCACCATTCAACCTGCTGAGCTCTCTCACATATCAAGATGACTACTTCTAGGAAAGACATCTGTATGTATTTTAAACATCTGCATGCTCTCAAACATGTTGTTTTATTAACTGTACTACTGTAGGAGATGACCAGACTGAGCCCAAGGATCAAGCATGTCATCAGTTTGGAGTCACTTCACACCCACAAGAGATCTAAGTCCAGCTGTCAAACCTACCACAATTTAAATCAGAAGTTGTGGGTGCTCCAACACTGGACATTTTTAAGAAGAGACTGGACCATTTGTCTGAAATGGTATAGGTTTCCTACCTGAGCAGGGGGTTGGACCAAATGACCTCCAAGGTCTCTTCCAACTCTTCTATTCTATTCTATTCTATTCTATTCTATTCTATTCTATTCTATTCTATTCTATTCTATTCTATTCTATTCTATTTAGAGATGAGAAAGATATAGTTTTATTATAAGATAAGATAAGATAAGATAAGATAACCTTTATTGTCATTTTTTACTGTGGGCACACTGGCACACATTAAAAATGAAATTCTGTTGTCTGCCCTCAAAAGTGTACACATACATAACACACAAGTAAACATGCTATATACAACATATGTATATACCTACACCCTTACATAGAAATACATATAAACATTAATCACTGTCCATCTTGAATACATAGCAGAAAGAGGAAACTTGAGAGTTCACAAGATTAACAAGGAAAACAGGTCATGAGAAAGATGTGTCTCAGACAATCTTGCGGACTCTGCTTATATGCTATGTCCTGGATGGAAGGGAGGGAACTGCCAATAATCTTAGTCAATATTGCAGTAATGCATAGCCAGAACTAATAATTGTGTGCCAAAATCACTAGGTTCTCCTTTTCTCCCCCTAACTGCCTCTTGCAGCCCACCCTATTTATAACCAATCAAGTTCATGCAAGATGTTTTCAAAACGATCAGTCTGAGTGCAGGTGTCAACTTTGAAAATGAGCGTGGCTGCAGCCATTTTCCCTACTCATTTTTGGTTGACACGTGTCTTGTAGGGAGTGGGGTTTATCAAGTGCTTCGCTAGACTAAACAGATTTTCTCCCATGGGAACCAAGGTCATCGGTTTCTCCCGGGACTGCAGGCTAGGTATGCAGCTCCCTCCTTCTTCCAGCTGCCCAAGCCCAGCAGCAGGCAGAGGTGGCCCCACCGAGATTTGAGCCGCTTCCCATCAAGCTTACCTTCGATGGGGATCCCAAGAAATTGACCTTCTTCCTAAACAAGGTGTGGGCTCATTTGGATCGCTACGCTCATGCTACCTGAATGGGGCTATGATGGTGAATGCGTTAGTGGCAAATGTAGAGGGGGAAATGGTTGACTGGGTGACCAATCTCCTGAATTGCATGACAACTGAGGGGTCAGTTTGAAGATGAATCCCGAGTTGTGGTGGCCGAGAATGAAAAACGACATTAAGAGTTATGTAAAAAGTTGTGCCATTTATGCTACCATGAAGAAACGTCCTGGAAAACCACCAACTGGGTGACCTTGGAGCAGCGTCTCAAGATGGCACAGTTTTGGTTTGCCATTGCAGCCGCCACGGCCACTAGAAGGCAAGCTCCGCTTTCCGTGTTAGGTTTTGCTCCGCTGGGGGACCCTGGAAAGGGTCAAAAGTCGCCCTGTAGGGGTGACAAGCAAGGAGGAGACCTCTGCTTGATCGCGGGGCAGCCCTCCAAACCGGTGGAGGAAAGACCAATCATAGTAATATGGCCCATCACTAGGCTGCAGACAGCCGGTCAAACTTAACCACTAAGCACTTCGAAAGCAACGCAGATGAACCTGGGTGAGATCTGATCTTCTCTTTACCCTAAGTATTTTCTTTTCCTGTAAAAGCTGCCCGAAGTATCTTTCCCCCTATGAGGCGAGAGGGAAGGGAATTTCTATCCCACCCTCTAAAAATAGCGGCGACTGACTACCCAGGGGAATTAAAGCACCAAAAGAATATCTTTAATCTAATTGGATTTATATGTTCCTGAAACTTGGGGACCAAAATTTTTCCTATTTTTATTGGAGATTTTTGCTTTTATCTACAAAAAAAAAAAAATTGGAAAAAGGCATTGGTAACATCTTGTGGCGACGTTTGGTATTACAACTTGTTATTTCCTAAAAGAAACTTGGCCAGATCTTAGATAAGACTCTTCTGGCCTTGGCACCACCTATAAGAAACTCAGCTGTAAGAGAACAGCTGGATGGCATAACTGGTCTACTTGAACTATGAATGTAAACCTTTACCGACTTTCAGAGTTATATGTTCTGTTTGGGTGGGGGCTGACACCCACCATAAAGATGTGGCACGACCACGAACACGAAGCCAAACAACAGCAATGAAGCTCACCATCTCAAATCCCCCTGCTACTCAAACTAACCTGAGCACAACAAAGCCCCCACCCAAACAGAACACTCCCCCAGCCAATCAGAGCACAGCGAACCCCCCATCCAATCAGAGCACAGCCAGGCTCCTTGACCANAGCTCCAACCCCACTGGCAGTTAAAAGGAAGAAACAGCTGCGATCACACACCACTCTTAGAAGCACGAAGCTGAAGACACCAGCCTGAAGATGACGAATGTGACTTCGTCGAAACGTCGCCAAGGTACTTTTAATTCTACGCGGGAGAAAACCCGAATAACTAAAGACCTACATACAAACACCCGCGAAAACCTCAAAAAACATATATATATATATATATATATATATATATATATATATATATATATGTTTTACCAAGCATTCCCTCCCCTTCATTCTCCCTCCCTGCAGTTCATGGCAGTCTGTCACCGTGCAAGCGGACATAAGGTGGCAGCTGACACCAGCCCGCCTTGAATTCTGTTGACTCTTAACTATCACCAATTTGCCTGGAATATTAGTAGTTCAGATTCTTGTAAGAGAGCTTAGATGGAATAAACTTGTATTCACTTGAATAACCCTGGTTCCTGATTTCTTGTGCCTGACAGCTACAGATTATTTCATCCAGTGGGACAACTGTTTGGTAATTGTTTTTTCAATCACTTCCTCCCAGAAGTCAAGAGTTTCAGAAGATATGATTGATGCGACATCCCACTCAAAGTAGTTGCTGCAGCCTTTGGAGGGGTCTATTTGCAGTTTGGGAGAGATTAATACAGCTACTTGTTTTAAAGTTTTTGAAGAAGAAAAAGAAAAAAAAAAGGAGGGGGGTTGGGATTGGCTACCTAAGAACACCTTTTCCTAAAATGGAGATTATTTGGCCATCCTGTTGAACAAGGTCATGCGTAAACCTGCATCTTGAAGTGCTTTAAGGTTTGATTAGTTGGTTTCCTGTTTCTTTGTCTTCTTTCTAAACAAAACCTAGTTAAGATGGTTGACCCATTTTTATACACATGGATTTTTTTTATAGTCTGTAACTGATCTTCAAAACAGAGGGGAAAAAATCTTGTTCCATAGAACTGGAAGAATTGGAGAATGGGGGGTCAAGGTTTTCAGTTTTCTCTTTGATATGTCAGAAAGAATTTAAGTCCATATATATTTATATTTTTGTGCAATTTACATATTATATTAGTCTTCATCGTCTCTAGGTCAGGGGTCTCCGACCATGGCAACTATAAGACTTTTGGACTTCAACTCCCAGAATTCCTCAGCCAGCAAAGCTGGCTTAGGAATTCTGGGAGTTGAAGTCCACAAGTCTTAAAGTTGCCAAGGTTGAAGACTCCTGCTCTAGGTGATTTACATATATGAAAATAGCAATAAAATAAAATTGCATTTTAAATGTCAATAGAAAAAGTGTAATTTTAACAAATAATCAGAAAAATACATACACATGCACACACAAAGAGGCAATTATAGCTCTATATTCAGACCTTAAGGGCTTCCAGAAAAGCTGAATTTTTACTAATTTTGGGAAGACTGTGATAATGGTGGCCATCCACCCTATTAATTAATATCAACTAAACTAGTCACCAGCAGATTAAAGAGAATATAAAGGTGTTGTGATATTCGTCATCTTTTACTAGAAAACGAAAAGTCTCATGGGATCAGTGTTTAACCATTTATATAGAAATATACCAGTTAAGCACAAATCTAGTTAGGGATTATGGATACTCGATTAACAGTAGCTTTCTGGTTTTTGTAATCCATTTTCCCCATCTTTAGCATGTAAAATAGTGCTATAAAAACGGACCTGATCTGATTTGTATTGTCTAATAAGATCATTAATCCAATTTGAGTCAATAATTTGAACCAATTTGGAAAATGGTAGTTGCTTTCATTTTCCTAATTGAGTCAGGAAAGGGGCATTTGTGCACAAGCATTTTATTATTCTCTCTAGTAACCTGATCTCTGTATCAATTTAGTTTTAAATGAAGGGTTAATATAAAAAGATAAGCCCTCATTTAATTAAAAACCACATGCCCTCAAAACAGGACATTTGAATTGTGGCATTTTGGCTTTTGAAGAAGCCTTCCAAAAGATGTTTTTCTGGTGCAGAAATCATAAGACTTTGATGGGTCTTCTCCTTTAAATTACTCAGTGCTTTTAAGTCTCCAAATTTATGCCTTAAATGTTTTAATGCTAAGAGTTCTAGTTGCTTTACATAGTTAATTGTATTGTTTATGGGCATTTACTTTTCTTTTTTAGCTTTTGTTAGCCCATCTGGAAATCCTTTGGAAATTAAATAATACCAACCCAATACAAATAACCTAATTTTATAGCATGGGTATTTACTATCTGCCTTTTGAAAAACAAATTGTATGTTGTCTATCAATCATTCCCCGTTTTTCTAAGATTCTGAATATTTAGCCTTCAAGCAAATGAACTTGCTCATTGTCCTTCAACGAAGTTCAATGAGTTTCAGAATAACAGTGGGTAATCCATGTCTTCAATTTTATGTGAACATTGTAACATCATAATTCTTCTTTAGTCTGAGGTGTAGAAGTACAGGGGAGAAGACCTGTGCATTTTGTAAGCTGAGATAGAGTTGTAATTGGGTTTGAGAGCAACCAAGCTTGGAAAATACTAGTGAAACGAGTTCAGGAACATTTTCACCCACAGAGAAGCAAATAGGAAATCGGCTAATTTATCAGTTTCCCTCTCCAGATCTAAATAGAATGCAGAAAGGCAAAAAAAGAGGTGTATCCAGGTGATTAAGAGTTGAATTGCACATAGTCCTCGATTTACAACAATTTGTTTAGTGACTGTTCAAAGTTATAGCGGCACTGAAATGACCATTTTTCACACTTTACGACCATTGCAGCATCCCCATGGTCACGTGATCAAAATTCAGACTCTTGACAACTGACTCATATTTATGACAGTTGTAATGTCCTGGAGTCATATGATCACCTTTTGTGACCTTCTGACAAGCCAGTGGGGAAGCCAGATTCACTTAACAATCCTATTACTAATTTAACAATTGCAGTGATTCACTTAAGAACTGTGGCAAGAAAAGTCATAAAATGAGGCAAAACACACTTAACAACCGTCTTGCTTAGGAACTTAAATTTTGGGCTCAATTGTGGTTGTACATTGAGGATACCTGTACCAGCTTAGTCTAGAGGTAAGTGTTAAAATACCTGGCTAAAGCTGAGCAGGTTGGTGTTTGGCTGGGAACCTGCCTGTAAAACTACAGGGATGATATCTTGAATTCCGTTCTCGCCAGAAGTTGGAATGAAAATATAATGGGTAGATCTGTAAATGTTAGTTTAATTGCGTAGGCTTTAATGGATTTAGCAGGTAATTAACATTGCCCTACTTTTTCACCACATCAAACATACTGTAGATTTATAAACTTCAATCTAAATAAAAGCAATCATGATGAACAGTTATTTCAAACCCCTTTTAAGCATATCTTCAGAATATGATCCTAGGAAATAATAATGATTAACTATTTTTACCATTAGGAAGTTTTCCCTAACTTGCAGCAAGAATCTGTCTTCTAATAATTTAAGACCATTGTTTCGCATTTTGTACTTTGGGATGCTAGAAAATGAACATGGCTTTATTTTGGGGGGCAGTGCTTCACAAGTGCTTCAGATTTAATGCAATTAAATCTGTCATCAGTTGCTTTTCTCAAGACTAAACATACTCTGTTCTCTTAGTGATTTATATCATGTCTGCTCTAGGACACATATTTGTCAATTAATGTAACTCCAAAGCATAACTTATACTCTTTAATCTGGGAGAAAAAAAATACAGTTTCAGGTCATTACCCAAAAAACTGCTTTCTGCTATTGTAAATTTGTATTCAATAATATTGCTGTACCCTAAAACTACGTTTGCCTTTTTTGCAGCCTAATCACACTAATGATTTATATTCAGCTTGTGATTACTACAGTTCAAGATCTTTTTTACATAATACTAACTAGCCAGGTACTTCTTATCCTGTGCCTATTGTTTTTTTCTTTGCTTTGTTTTCTTAATTTATTTCAGTCTGTGAAATGAGGCCAATGAAATGCACAAGTGTAGGATGAGCTGCAAGAAATTAGATTCTCATTTTTTTCTCTCATTTAAGGCAATCTATTTTAATAGCTCTTCCTGCTGAGAGGTTCCTTTCAAGAGTGGTCTTTCCATCAAGTTGTTCTGTAAGCTACTTCTCAAAATTGTACCCCATCCTTGCCAGACTGTTGTCACTGTCACTTAGTCCACAGGTCCCCAAATGGTGTGACTGTCACAAACAAAGCTAATGAATTTGTTGAGGGTTGGCCTCATGAAAAAATAAACACAACATCTACCCTCAAGTAACTATATTACAGATTACTTGCCAATTTAAGGATTAATGAATTATGGCAGGTTTCCCCAACTTGAGTGTCCTGTAGTTATGATGGATGACATCTTTCATGTTCCTAAATATAATCCTAATTTTATCATCTTCCCTGGCCTTGGTTACCTGGTTAGGAGAGGTTGGCATAGAAGCCCTACTCTAAATTGGGTAGGAATAGTTTAATGAAAGAAGCGCTAGGGGTGAAATGATAGCAGTGTTCCAATATCTAAGGGTCTGCCACAAAAAAGGGGGGAGGTCCACCTATTCTCCAAAGCATCTGAAGACAGGACAGGAAGCAATGGATGGAAACTAATCAAGAGAAAACCCACCTAGAACTAATGAGAAGTTTCCTGAAAGTTAGAACAATTGATCAGTGGAACGACTTTCCTCCAGAAGTTGTGGGTGCTCCCACGCATTGGAGATTTTTAAGAAGAGATTGGACAACCATTTGTCTGAAATGGCATAGGCTTTCCTGCTTGAGCAGGGGGTTGGACTAGAAGACCTCCAAGGTTCCTTCCAACTCTGTTATTCTATTCTGTTATTCTGTTAAATATCATGCATAGAAATCATTGAAACTTAGCAAATAGCAAGGAGAAGCTGTTCTTCTAGAAGAACCTGTTTCTACTTTAATGAAAGGTGCAAGGGAATGGAAGCAGGGGAGAGAGAGAGGTGAGAGAGAGAGAGAGAGAGAGAGAGAGAGAGAGAGAGAGAGAGAGAGAGAGAGCCTCACCTTTCTTTAACTTCAGTGACAATGATCAAGCATATAGAAAGTTGTCGATTTGGCTCTTTGCATCTCCAGACATGGTTGAAGAACCTCAGTATTGTAATGAAGAGCCAGTGCTGCGTAATATCAACAATTCTTGCTTTGGTGTATGGACACGTAAACTGAAATGGGGCAGCTTCTTATACTGCTAGGCTGTGTAGAATTGAATGGTACATGAACAAAATAGAAGCAAAAGGAAGACAGTTCTTTCCTTGGCTCCATCTGCTATGCTTGTTCACCTTGAAGAATGAGAGAAGGTTAAACAAAATCAGGATAAAAGTGTGTTTTATTACAGGCTGACATGTTTCTGTTGGGGCTGTTTTTTTTACTGAGTACAAAAAAGGACAAATGTATACTTTGATTAGATCTTTACATGTTTTAATTATGTCTTATGAATTAAGACTGTCTTGTGGGAAAGAAAAAATAGGGGCAAAATGGAAGAAAATATTATTGCATTCCTTGTTTGCAGGTTGGTTAGGCTTTTAAAAATACCTTTTAAAGATCTGTACTAAACCTATCTTCAGCTTACAAAACCTGTTCCTTTTCTTTTAATACAGTGATGGGAAATCACATCTCTAGTTATGACATTTGCAATAAACTTAATGTTAGCCTTTCACTGAAGTTCCCACTGTTTCATATAAATGGTTAGAGCCACATTATGCACTCAGCAGAATCTCCATGGATTCCAGGAGCTATAAAAAGGCTTAAGGACTATATATATATGTATAGCAGCTGTGGACCATGATGCTGCTACTGTAGAGGCTCTTTCTATAAACTTCAGCTCGATTATAGATCTGCCCTGCTTGCTTATTGGAATTGTGGTGGCTTCTGAATTGCAATTGAACTTTGGCTTCACAGAACTAAAAATGCCATAAGAGTTATGGGGATCCAGTGACATAATTAGGCTAAATGCTTTTTCTGTGTACCAAGAGACTTCTCTTTTCCTGCTTCATTGTGCTGTTTCTTAAGAGCCATTTTATAGTTGTCAGTAGTCTGTCTCCCACAACAGCAGTGGACATATTATTGAATTGCACCAAGTTACACCTTAGCTCCATACCCAAGTTATGAGACATTTGACATTTTTCTGATATGCTGTAAAGGGTTTTATTTGCACGAGGGTAAAACATTTTCAGATCACTCTTCTAGGGTAAAGCAGTTCCCCATCAGCTGAGCACCACTAAGCCTTGGAAAGATTGATGCCAGTTCAGAGGAATATTGTTACTAAAAAAGCTGTGCTCCATAATGGTATATTGGTAATATGTTTTTTACCTGAGACTGTTTACACTGTGACTTCAGACATCTGGACTAGAATTCCTGCAACGTGAAAGGAGATGGAAGTGTCAGTGGCCAGATACATTTGTTTGTCCCATTTTGCTTCCATTATTTTTAATTTGGGGGAATGTACCTGAGCTGGCAGTTTATTTTAGTAGGATAATTCAAGGAAGGGAGTCAGTTTTGTATAGTCAGGTTAAGGCACAAGGCTAGAAAGCAGGAGACTGGGAGAACTAGAATAAAAGCTGGCTGGGTGACCTTGGACCAGTCACTGTTTCCCAGCCCAACTCACCTCACAAGGTTGTTGCTATAGGGAAAATAGGAGAAGGACGGAGAATTAGGTATGTTTGCCACCTTGGGTTATTTATAAAAATAATAAAGATGGGATAAAAAATTAAAAAATAAGCCTCAATTAATAAGAAGAATCCTTTCTTTCCATATGCTAGAAGCTTCTTGTGATTTGATGCCCTTAAGTTTGTTGCTAATTTTCCTTTTTTACCTCTCATTTTCATCAGAGCTATAATAGAAAGCTGATCCTGCAGCTAATCCTACAGGTGATAATGGATTAGAAGGGAAAGTCTGAAGAATTTAATGGCACTTAAAATTGTCATTCTTCTTTTCTTGGTACTATATAAACTGGGGTAAGGAGAGTTAGTTGGCTAGACTATCTTCCTGCAATTTCCCATCTTTCTTTCTCCTTTCTCTGCACTGATTTGCTTTACCAAATTAGAAAGGTGGGACCTGGTTAGTACATGGATGCGGGAAACCATCACAAAATATTAGGGCTGTTGGCTAAGTGGGAAATTCACCAGGGGTTGAGTTTGACTCAAGGGAATATTTATTTTTGACTTCTTTAAATAGTCCTTGACATATGACCACAATTGAGCCCAAAATGTCTGTTGCTAAGTGAAACAGTTAAGTACATTTTGCCCCATTTTACAGTCTTTCTTATCACAGTTCTTAAGTGAATCACTGCAGTTGTTAAGTTAGTAACATGGTTGTTAGTTGACTCTGGCTTCCTCATTGACTTTGCTTGTCAGAAGATCACAAAAGGTGATCACATGACCCCAGGACACTGCAACGCTCATAAATTTGAGTCAGTTGGCAAGTGTCAACTGACTCAATGACACTGCAATGGTCATAAATGTGAAAAACGGTCATAAGTCACTTTTTTCAGCACTGTTGTAACTTCAAACTGTCACTAAGTGACTGTAGTAAATGTAGTAAGTCAAGGACTAACTGTAGCCTTTCATTGCTACGTTTTGTTATGGGTTGACATCTTAGTGAACTGCTTGCCTTGGAACAAGCAGTTGAAGAGGAGGGAAGATAGAGGGAAGTACCAAATTCTCAAGCACAACTGTTTTCTCTGTCTGATGAGGATGCCTGGATGGGGGAAGGATAAGGATGGGTGTCTGCAGAATGGCTGCAGAGGAGGAAGGGTCTCTACGTGCTGCACATTCAGTGCACACTATTTCCTCCATCAATTATTCAGTGTCTACTACTGTGGCTCCGAGAAGACTCCCTGTCTGCATCCATTAAAAGGGAAGCAAGATGTCAGGAATTCAAACCTATTTGTAGGTGGTAGCGGTGAGGTTTTTTTTTTTTTAATACTGTCTTGACAGCAGTTTTCTGCTCCAGCCCTCCCTTAAACACTCAACATGTGCTATAAATCTATATTTCTTAATTTGTCTCCCATTATATAAAGCAAGAGGAGCTGTGTTCTGCTTAAGAGCTGTATTGTGCTCAAGGCTACCTTGTTAAGACTGAGGCTAATTGGGAAAGGAATGGTCTAATTTATTTATTTTATTCATTCACTCATTCAGTCAGTCAATTTGTATAGCCATAGATAGATTTTCTCCATGATGTTCTGCATCTAAGCTGATCCTTCATCTCTTCCAACAGCGCCCTCATCACCACTGTAACTGAGTCCATCCACCATGTTGCTACTTTTGCTCTTCTTCTCTTTCCTTCCATCTTTCCCAGCATTAGAGCCTTCTCCAGAGAGCTAGATATTCACATAATGAAGAGGATAAGTTAGAAAATGAGCCATTTATTCCTTCGTAGGTTGTGCTGCCTTTAGCCAATGCCTTAGTTTGCTCAGTGCTAACACCTAACCTGCAATGGTTCCCACCATGGAAAGAACATGTTGCTTGTCTTTATTATCAGTTCCTCCTATGGTAGCCACCGCTTCCCTCAACACATTAAGCAGGACCCAGAATCTGTGCCTGTTTAAAATGTTTGTATCCTAGTTGCATTCTATAGATAGATCACCTGCCTTGTTACACATACACTTTTTAAAAGAAGTTTTTAAGAAGAGACTGGACAGCCATTTGTCCGAAATGGTATAGGGTTTCCTGCCTGAGCAGGGGGTTGGACTAATCAGGGCTTTTCAACCTTTTCACCCATTGTACCACTTTTAGGATATGGCAATATCCGAGTAGCATCAGTCGCCTAGCAAGGTGTCAAAAACTTGATGACCAAAAAAAAAAAAAGGAAAAAAAGTGATGAAGTATAGGTAGTCCTCGACTTACAACAGTTTGCTTAGTGACTGTTCGAAGTTACAATGGCACTGAAAAAAGCACCCCCCCAAGGCACAGCCGAGCAAGACGCCTGCCTGCCCGCCCGGTGGCACTCTCATTCCCCTCCCCCGCTACCACTTTTCAAGGATGGTCGCGTACCACCTGCCAGGTGCCAATGTACCACAGGTGGTACCCGTATCACTGGTTGAAAAGCCCTGGACTAGATGACCTCAAAGGTCCCTTCCATCATCATCATCATCATCATCATCATCATTATTATTATTATTTTCCCTCTCAAATGCTATTAGAATGCAAGTGCTTTGGTTCTTTGTGGGTTTTAATTTCTTTTTCATTTGCATTTTGATTAATGTCTTTCCATAAAAGCCTTTTGATTCTTCCCCATCTCCCTTTTGGTTCCAATTTTTCTTTTCAATATCCAAAACAAAAAACTTACAACAAAGCTGATACTTTTTAATCTCTTGGAAGAATAGTTTAATTTCCCCAGAAAAAAACCTCTCATGTCAGTATGGTTGTATAGCACCTTGCAAACACTTAAAAAAGAAAAAGAAAATATCTCTCAGATATTTTTTAAGCCCCAGGTCCTTAAGGGATTAATTTCAAACAGTAGTTTCCATTTTTTTGTTTCAGGACCTCAATTTGTTGTTCAGGCAAAGGGAAGCAATGATAAGGTTAGCTTTTCAACCCTATCTTTTCCAGAAAGAAATAAGTCTGGAACCCATCATTCTCTTTGAATTGTTTCCATTCTCATCTTTGCTCCCAGCTCATGTCCCTTGAAAGCTAGAGCCATGGAGAGCTTTCCACTGGCACATAGTCTTTTCAGGGTGACAGTAATTATAGCAGCAAGTATGACCAGTTACCTAACATTTTAATTATTTTTAAAAAGTTAACATTTTAGGAGGAGAAATTGCACTTGGCAGATTTATTATTGACATGATTAAAATCTCTTGGCCCAAGTGATCGCCATCTGCTTGAATGTGGATTGTGAGGACACAGGAATCTGTGTCCAAAGTAAGCTACCATTGTTGTACCCAGCTTCAGTGCCACCTTGGCAAGCTCTGAGAATCAAATGACCTGGAACTAATTCTATTTTTCTAAGATCTTTAGAATATTCTGCATTCATGCCTCAAGCTTTTTGTCATTTGCGAATCCAAGGACTGTACTGTATTATATCATTTGTTTTGCAGGAGAAGCAGTTGGATTCGCATATCACACTAATCCATGATTTATAGCTCGCTCCATAAATTACAGTAGCTGGGTTCACACATCACATATCCTCAAACCAGCTTAGGAGCATTATAATGTAACAGTAATCCAGTCATTAAGAGGACTTTGGAATGAAATGGTTAGATTCTAAATGTTAGTTGTTTCAGTTCCATTAAGTAGAGTTTGTAGACACAGAGTTTAAAAACTGGAAATATTGAAAGCTTTCAGTGAGGAATTATGTTGGGCTGACATTTCTGTAGGAGTTGAGACACACTGCAGGTGAGCATGCTAGCCAAAGGGCAGATGCTGGCCAGCAAAACCACCCTAGATGAAAGGGAGATCATGAGATAACTCACTTATACTTTGGACGGCAGTTCTCAGTGGGTAAACTGCAGAAATCGATGTTTTTGCAGTCGGTTGAGTAGCTGGGACTCCTAGTATTCCATCTACACTCACAACTGCGATACAGCCTATATGGACATAAGCCTTGCCAGTCTCGTTTTGTAATCATTTTGGGAAATAATTAAAAGACGAGATTCCTTTTAGTGAGTTAAGTCTTTTCACGATTACAAAAATAAAAAGACTAAAGATTCTCATTTTTTTTTTACAAAAATGTATTGATTTGGGTTGGAAAATAAACAAAATAATCTATTCCTTTCTAGGATCTCTCTGATACCGTAGTACAGTGGTGGCGAACCTATGGCACGGGTGCCAGAGGCGGCACTCAGAGCCCTCTCTGTGGGCACGCGCGCCATCGCCTCAGTTCTAGGCCTTCAGCTGGGTTTTATAAAGCCTGTTCGCTTTAGGCCTCCGCCGCAGTGTACAAAAAAAAAAAAAAAAAGGTTCAATCAGTCAATTTCAACTTCTCGCAGGAAAAAAAAGATCTTGCAAAGTTGGAATTGATTGATTGAACTTTTTAGTCCCACCCAGTCTGCTGTTACCGCCGCAGCCACGCCCTGCCCACCCAATGGGCCATGCCCACCCAATTGGCCACACCTAGCCAATGGGACACACCCACCCGGCACCCGATGATGCAAAAGTGGGTTTTGGGTTGTGGTTTGGGCACTCGGTCTCTAAAAGGTTTGCCATCACTGCCGTAGTATATCATAAGCTTCATAACACCTCTTTGTTATCACTGGATATGCTGAGAAGTTAGATTATAGGGGAAAAAACCTAAGATAAAAATGATCAATTTTTTCATTTTTTCCCCATAAGAATCTATCCAGTATCATTTAATATTTTATTATGGAAGATTCATTAAAATGAAAAATATCAGAATAGTGCCTTCCTCAAACAATCATTAGTGGATTAAAGATGCAATAATTTATACTGGTATATTAGTCCTTGCTTAACCACGATTTACAATGTTTCTTTCCAGTTTTTGGCCTTCTTGACTGGTTTCTGGCAAAATACCTATAGGAATTAATGGACTTGCTTTACATCTGTGGCATTTGCTTTATGACCAGAGTTCACTTAAGATTGTAAAATCAGGTCAATCACGTGGTTGCTTTGATTTATAAATGATATGACTTAAAAACAGAAATTCCAGGCTCCATTACGATCAAAAGTCAAAGAGTACCTCTATGCCAGGACCTGGGTCCCCCAAATGTATGAAGGGTGCTATGTATTTTTAATTTTTTGTTGTTTTGATTGTAATTGTTTTAATTTTTATTTTAAATATTGTTCCTTGCCAAGAGTCACCTACCAAGATGAGTAGTTATATAAACTGACTAAATAAATAAAGTCAGGCACCCTTCCCAAATTTCTTCAGAAAGTAATAGGTATCAAGCCCTTTTGAAGCTGTCAAATTTGGGAAACAAGGACTTCTTGGATTTGCAATAGTGGCAAATATCTGTATCTCGGGTGTAGGATGAGGGTGAAAGTTCATTCTCCGAGCTTGTGGGTTGGTTTCTGAAGGTTTCGTTACCAGGATAGGTAACATCTTCAGCATAGTTTAGGGCAGGGGTAGGCAACCTTGGCTCTTTTATGACTTGTGGACTTCAACTCCCAGAATTCCTGAGTCAGCATGGCTGGTTCAGGAATTCTGGGTATTGAAGTCCTCAAGTCATTAAAGAGCCAAGGTTACCTACCCCTGGTTTAGGGGCTGTCAGTTTCAGTGTTCTTTTGTTTACAAAGGATTCAGTTGTGGGTATGTCAAATGAGGGTCTTGTGATTGGTCAGGTATGAGTCATCAGTGAGGGTCTTGTGATCGTGTCAGGATCATTGGGAGGTGAACTGGTGGAGGGGGCTTGCATGGGTTGATTGAGGGTCGTGCACGCAAGCCCCCTTCCCCCCACCAGCAGTTCACCACCCAATGATCCTAACCTGATGTAACCTCCCCATCACAAGACCCATCACAAGACCCTCACTGATGACTCACACCTGACCCATCACAACACCCTCACTTGACACACCCACACCTGAAGCCCTTAGAAACAGAAGAACACCGACATTGATTTCCCAGAAACTCTGCTGAAGATGTTACCTAGCCTGGTAACAAAACGTTCGGAAATCAACCCACAGGCTCGGAGAACAAACCTTCACCCTCACCTCTTGGCTTTCAGGAATGATCTTTTTTTTGCCAGCAGAACAGTGTCACAGAATCACAAGTAATTGAGGTGGAGTTTCTTTTAGTCTCTTGCTTAACGTTTTTCTCCTTCCCTGGTCTATATAAGAAGAATAGACAACAAGATATACAAGAAAAAAAACAATAATAGAGAGTAAAAAGAGTAGGAACAGTAATCCAATGTTAAAAATATCACAACAAAATTAACAGATCATTAAATGGTCTCGGGGGAATATAGACAATAAAGATGGCATGAAGTGTGTCTCAGTTATAATGGCATTCTTAAGTCAGGGAGCTACTAATGGGAAGGCTTACTCCTGAGTAATCTAATCTGTGCCAAACGCAGTCATATTATTCAGGCATCCTTCACACAAATGAAACCTGTCCTTTTATGACTTTTATTTACTGATAGCAAGGGTTACTCTAATTAGGTTTCAGCTTCAGCATAATCTCCTATATCAGGCTAGCCATGCAAGCCACTCCCACTGTCTCCTTGGATGTCTTACCATGTAAAAGATACAGATTTTAGTATGCCATTCTTTATGTTAACTTGGATAGATGAGCAGAGATAACCTTCGTTGATGATCTTGTACTGCTTAGCAGCTTTCCTCATAGAAATGGTAACGTCTTATAGTTGGAGCTGGGTAGAGCACAGCAAACACAGCTTTGGAGAGACATAGTGGACATACTTTTTGTTGCTTGTTGATTGAACTTCAGTTGCAAAGCTCCACTAATAAGTGAAGATAAACAAACCATTATAGTAATTTAATGGGTGACTAGGAAATACTGTATTCTTCATGTAGGAAGCAAATTCAAGAGGAAAGTCTACTAGTTTCAGCCTTCCAGTCTAGGGAAAGAAGTACTGATTCAAAGGGAAGAAGAGTCCCTTGCTTCTTATTCCTATTACCTCTTATATCGGTAGGATACAAGGTGCAAGGGAATATTGCTTCTGGAATTACATCTCTAAACACAAAATAATATACATAAGACCAATGGATAGAACCTCATGCAGAAGTGAGAAGGGGAAAGGTAATTGGTTTCTCAGATCAATCTTGGCTGAAACCTGCTTACAAATAATTGAACCTTTAATACAAATATCCCTATACAAAAGCAACTGTTTTTGGCTGCACCCAGCTGACCTTGGCTGAAATCCTAGGCTGCAGTTTAGACTGGAAAATCTATTTGTCATCCATTCATCCATCCATCCATCCATCCATCATGGTAGGTAGATGATAGATAGATAGATAGATAGATAGATAGATAGATAGATAGATAGATAGATAGATAGATAGATAGAGAAAGAAAGAAAGAAAGAAAGAAAGAAAGAAAGAAAGAAAGAAAGAAAGAAAGAAAGAAAGAAAAAGGCATGTATTCTTCTGTTAAGAAAACTAGACAGACATGTCCATGTAGTCACCAGATGTCAGGCTTGACTCAAAGAACACTTTATTTAGTTATGGGGATTTTTATCATGGTTGATCATATTACTGTTTGTTTTACGTTTTGAGGTTCGAGGCATGGAAACACGAGACATGGCTGTGACCAAACTTCTTTTATTGCTCCTTAACTTCACTCAACTCTGCAAACAGGCACGCAGGCCTTTTATAGTTTTCCAACCCCCAGGCAGTCCAGCCAATAGGAAAGCCCTTTCTTCGCGCCATGCGCATGCGCACAAGTCCGGCGCCAGCCAGTCTGGTCCCGGGCAGCTTTTGGCTTGCCCAGGACCGTTTGCAACATTTGTGGGCCTGCTGAGTTGCCTCATCAGGCCCAGGACACAACAGTTTAGATAACATTGTGATCACTATACCTGGGAAGTCCATATTGATGTGGGAGGAAGTTGTTTCCTTAGCACCAGCAGAACACTCGCTGATTAAATATTTTAGGAGCATGCCAGCAGCCCTTTATCTCTAGGTCTTCCAGACTCTCCTTTTCTATCACAATGTGCTTATTTTGGCACTGTATAGCTGGCCTGTGGCTGAAGCAGGTACGGCAGCTTTAACCTGGAAGGGATTCCATATGTTTCAACAATAGGGCAGCAAAGGTTACTGGCATCCATCTGTCCCTACAAATTGCTGAAGTTAGCTAATTAGCACTGGATACTCCAGGCACTTCTGCCGTTTTTTTGTCTGATAACCAATGAGGATGCTTGCTTCTTTGTGTGGCTGCAATTCAATCTTCAGTGTGCACAGGTGGAGAAGCTTGGAGTGCTGAATAGCACGCTAGAGAGGAATCCATTTCATAGTCATTTGCATTTAATGCGCAAGGACTATTTAACTGGAATTGCAGTTGTCAGTTCAAGTGCTGGATGATTCTTCTTCTGTAGCTGTTGATAAGTCAGGAAGAAAAGTTCTAATTCCCCCCTGCCCTTTCTTGAAGTGGGATCCTGAAAATAATTCCCACATTCGCCTCTTTAATTTTAGATAGTTGTTTAAAAGCTGTATGGGTGTAGATCTTCCAGAAACAGGCAGATTCTCAATCTTAAAGGAATCACTGAAGCCTCTTGACTATGTCAAGCTGCAATTCTGAATTTGATTTGGAAGCAAAAAGGCTTATTATAAATGAAAAGCACCCCTTATCTCTTCCAAAGACATCTGCCTCAATAATTTTGGAACTGTTAGGAAATGAACTCTCTGTATTTGTAGTTACTATGGTGTGTTTTGTTGAAATGATGGAATGAGATATTACAGGTAGTCCTTGACATATGACCACAATTGAGCCCAACATTTTTGTTGCTAAGTGAAACATTTGTTAAGTGAATTTTGCCCCAGTTCATGATCTTTTGTGCCACAGCTGTTAAGTGAATCACTGCTGTTGTTAAGTTAGTGACATGGTTGTTAAGCAAATCTGGCTTCCCTATTGATTTTGCTTGACTTAACAACAGTTCATTTAGTGACCCTTCAAGGTTGCAACGGCACTGAAAAAAGTGACATGACTATTTTTTTACACTTATGACCTTTGTAATATCGCCATGCTCATGGGATCAAAATTCAGATGCTTGCTTGGCAACTGGGTCTGGGACCATTGCTGTGTCCCAAGGTCACATGATCACCTTTTGCAACCTTTTGACAAGCAAAATCAATGTGGAAGGCAGCTTCGCTTAACAACTGTGTTACTAACGTATCAACTGGAGTGATTCACTTAACAACTGTGGCAAGAAAGATCGTAAAATGAGGCAAACCTCACTTAACAAATGTCTCACTTAACAACAGAAATTTTGAATTCAATTGTGGTTATTATTATTATTATTATTATTATTATTATTATTATTATTATTATTATTATTATTATTATTTAAACTTATATGCCGCCCTTCTCCCAACAGGACTCAGGGCGGCTTACAGCATATTAAAACGATACAAACACTATCCCCAATAAAAACCAATTAAAAACAAATATTTACCGCTGTGTTACCATTAAAATTCTAATTAAAATTGTCCCTATTTAAAATTCTCCCTAGGCCAGACCCGCTTGCTGAAAAAGCCATGT